>NC_041384.1:114623882-114751972 GCF_002162155.2 Triticum dicoccoides | reverse complement strand
CCCTCCCCCTCGCTCCTCTGTTTCCCCTCCCGCGACCGAGCGGAGCTCGCCGTCATCGTCGCCGTACCCATGGCCACCGGCCACCCCTAGCCTCGCCGATGCACCCAGGAGCTCCGCCTCGACCCCCTCTTCCTCCCCACCGATCCACAGCCCTCCGGAAGCCCTGCATCGCCGCCATCGCCGTCGTCTTCTACCTCGGACCCGCCGGCCATCTTCGTCAAATTCGCCGGCTCCGGACCGTCCCCGACCTCGCCGAGCGTCCCCTCGTCATCGCCGTGAGTCACTGACCCTCTCCCCTAACTCAGCATGCTCCCCTCCGTGCCGTAGCGCCGTTCCCCACGAGCACCGAAGCCACCGTCCGCCATTGCTGCTGCACGCATAGCCAACGTGCTCCCCTGGCCCCACTGAGCTGCTCTTAGTGCTCCCCATGACTAGCAGGTGCTGCCCAGCCTCTCAGCTCGCTCGCTCGCCAAGCGTAGCCCCGTGCCGGTGCTGGCCCGAACTCCGGTCGCCGCCGCGGGCCCTGTTCCGGTGAGCTCGGGCCACCTCAGCCCCTGCCGTTTGCACAGATGGATGCGGGCGACTCCCAGCTACGCGTAGAGCCCCTCAGTCGCCGATTTGGTCGCCGAAAGAGCGTTTCCGATGCCCTCCGCCGTTGCTGGCGTCGCCGGCGACAAGCCGCGGGTCAACTCCGGCGGGTTTGACCCGGGGTTTGACCCCCCTGACGTGTGGGCCCAGGCACCTGCTAGATTAGTGTTAGATTAGTTAGCGCTAATTAACCTAGCTAATTAGATAGGTCACTGACATGCGGGCCCCGCCCGGCTAACTAAGTTAGTTAGGGCTAACTAACCTGGTTAGTTGACTGAGACACTGACGTGTGGACCCCACACGTCAGGTTTGACCCTGACCGACCCCTGTTGACTTGCTGACGTCACGGTGACGCACTGCTGACGCAGTAAATGTTTTCTGGAATCTAAATAATTCTTAAATGATTTATTAATTCCAGAAAATGCCTAAAACTTCAATAAATCATAAAAATTCAACCGTAACTCCAAATTAAATAATTTATATATGAAAAATTATCAGAAAAATTCAAGGAATCCATCTGTACCATTTTCATGCATGTTAGAACAACTTATCACTACTGTTTAGGGCAAATGAAGTGAATGACATTTAAATAACCACATATGGAGTTTGAATTTGAATCTTGGATTCAAACCAACTTCATTTAATCTGGTTTTAGGTGCATTAGCCCAAAACACATTCATATTGCCATGTCATAGCATGCATCATATTGTGCATTGCATTGATCGTGTTTTTCTGTATTGCCGGTAATTGTCCCCTCTCGATAGGCGTGTACCGACGATGTGATCGATGACACCGATGAAGAGTTATATTATCTTCAGAAGTGCCAGGCAAGCAAAACCCCCTTGTTCATTCCGATACAATCCTACTCTCTCACTCCTGCTCTCTTTTACTGCATTAGGACAACAACGATTCATCTGTTACTTGCTGCGGTAGCTGAACCCCTTTATCCTTTGCATGACCTGTCATTGCCACAGTAAATAGATGAAACCCACTAGCATGAGTAGGAGTTGTTTGAGCCCTGTTGTGCCTACTCATTCATGTTTGTTTGTCATGCCTGCTACTGCTTAGAGTTGAGTCAGGTCTGATTCATCGGGGATGAATCAGAGGCGTGTGAACATGTCCTACTGTGGGTGAGCTAAGTGTGTGAACACGATTTGGTAAAGGTAGCGGTGAGAGGCCATGTAGGAGTACATGGTGGGTTGTCTCATTGCAGCCGTCCTTAGGAACTGAGTTCTGTGTTTGTGATCCATGATTCAGCTACTACCATACATTGGGCCCTGAAATATGACCCCGCTCGACTTCTTATTCACCCTTGTCCTCTGTCCAGGAGTTGCAAGTAGTTTCTGGTGTTTGTAGTATGCTGGAGGCTGTGGACAGCGCTGACCGTAGGGGTGGGCTGTGATGCGGTAGGCACGTGGCCGGGTATACCGGGCGCCCGTTTGGTGTCACGGAACCCTGTTCACATCGTTTGGGGCTGTGAGCGAAACTCCGGCTGGATCTCCTCATGGATGGAACCCGAATAGGCGATAAACCTGGACTAGAGACTTGAGTGTTTAGGTAGGTCGTGGTCTACACCCACGTCGGCTTTCGCTTGAAGTCTGCCGAGCACATGTCGTGTGCAGACGCTAAGTGGTGGAAACATGTATGAAGAAGTACACCCCTGCAGGGTTAACATCATCTATTCGAATAGCCGTGTCCGCGGTAAAGGACTTCTGGGTTGCTTATATCAGTTCATAGACAAGTGAAAGTGGATACTTTAAAATGCGCAAGATAAGCGTGAGTGCTATGGATGGCGTTCTCGTAGGGAGACGGGAGCGGATCCATAGTGGTGTATTGATATGGTGAATATGTGGACTCGTGTGCGCCACCTCAAAAGAGTCGCTTGCAGTCGTAGTTTAGGATAGCCACCGAGTCAAAGCTGGCTTGCTGCAGTTAAACCCCACCATCCCCTTGTTGAAAATGATGCATATGTAGTTAGTTCTGATGTAAGTCTTGCTGGGTACATTTGTACTCACATTTGCCTATTTTATGTTTTTGCAGAGAGACTTCAGTCTCACTAGTAGTTCCACGTGGACTTCGACGTTTAGCTTGTTACCTCAGCTATGATCTTGTGCCTCGGCAGGATCTGGTAGATAGTCAGGCTTCTCAGCCTTTTTCATTTATAGATGTCTGTACTCAGACATGATAGCTTCCGCTTGTGCTTTGATTTGTATGCTCTGATTGTTGGGTCATGAGACCCATGTTTGTAATATCTCGCTCCTCGGAGCCTATTGATAAATTACTTGAGTCGTAGAGTCATGTTGTGATGCCATGTTGTATTTGCACATATCAAGCATATTGTGTGTATGTTATTGAAATGCTTGGTATGTGTGGGATCTGACCATCTAGTTGTTTATCTTTAGTAGCCTCTCTTACGGGGAAATGTCTCCTAGTGTTTCCACCGAGCCATGGTAGCTTGCTACTGCTCCGGAACACTTAGGCTGGCCGGCATGTGTCCTTCTTCGTTCCTGTGTCTGTCCCTTCGGGGAAATGTCACGCGATGAATACCGGAGTCCTGTTAGCCCGCTACAGCCCGGTTCACCGGAGTCCTGCTAGCCCAGTGCTACAGCCTGGATTCACTCGCTGATGACCGACACGTTCGATGCTGGGTCATGGATGCCTGTCCCTGTAAGTCTGTGCCACTTTGGGTTTACGACTAGCCATGTCAGCCTGGACTCCTTATCATATGGATGCTAGCGACACTGTCATATACGTGTGCCAAAAGGCGCAAACGGTCCCGGGCAAAGGTAAGGCGACACCCGTGGGAATACCGTGCGTGAGGCCGCAAAGTGATATGAGGTGTTACATGCTAGATCGATGTGGCATTGAGTCGGGGTCCTGACAAAATTTTCCCAACAACTAGACCACATATCACATGGGAAACTTATTCCCTTTTATTTTTTTGACATTTCCATCATTTTGTTTTATTTTTTTAAAACTGAAAAGGCGGTCCACTAGGGGGGTGGTGCATTTAGCACCAGGGTAACTAATGGCGCACCTGGTGTGTGGTGCGCCGTTAGTAGTTTTGAAAAAAAAATAAAAAAATTTGTTAGTAGTGGCGCACCATGGGACAGTGCGCCATTACTAGTTAAAACTAGTAATGGCGCACTGTCTAGTGTCCACTGGTGCGCCACTACTATTTTTTTTATTTTTTTTTCAAAACTACTAATGGCGCACAGTGGGTGTGGTGCGCCATTACTATGTCAACTAGTAATGGCGCACTATCACCTGGTGCACCACTGCTAACATTTTTTTTATTTTTTTCAAAACTACTAATAGCGCACCACACACCAGGTGCGCCATTAGTAATATGTCAATAATGGCGCACCTGTATCTGGTGCGCCACTGCTATATAGCAGTGGCACGCCACATACATGGTGCGTCATTAATGTCCATATTAGCTATAGCCCTTTTCCTAGTAGTCATGTATAAGTCATGAAGAAAGCAGTAGCAATAAAACTGAACGATCATTATGCTAAGCTAACGGATGGGTCTTGTCCATCAGATCATTCTCTAATGATGTGATCCCGTTCATCAAATGACAACACATGTCCATGGCTAGGAAATGTAACCATCTTTGATTAACGAGCTAGTCAAGTAGAGGCATACCAGGGACACTCTGTTTGTCTATGTACTCACACATGTACTAAGTTTCCGGTTAATACAATTCTAGCATGAACAATAAACATTTATCATGATATAAGGAAATATAAATAACAACATTATTATTGCCTCTATTGCATATTTCCTTCAAAGGGCGGGGCGGCTGATCTGGCGGGACGACGAGATCGACGACGGATCCTCATTTGGTGCAGTGGATGAGGGACGGCGAGCTATTGTGATGGACGACAACGTCGAGGAAGAGTCTCTGACTGGGCGGCGGTTGGGAGGCCGATGGAGGAGCGTGGGGTTTCGCAGGTTTTGGCGGCCTTGGTGTGCAAATGGAGGACGAAGGGGAAGGTAGGGGCGATCCATGGCTTAGGGACGCGCTTGTCCGAAATGTAGGGTAAGTTACTAGCGTAATCCCACCGGCTTTGACCACGCGACATCGAGCTGGCATTTCCGGCTGAGGGGTAGAAGGGGGATTTCGCGTGTCTAGGCTGCAGGGCCAATTTTGGATGAGGAGGGAGTTTTCGCGCGCGTCGAAATTTTGAGATAACAAGGCGTGTCGCGGGTTGAAGAGGCGGGAGTTTCACAGCAGATGAGACAAAAGATATTCGAGCTTGAAAATTTTAGGATAACAAGGCGCGGATTCCACGTTCAGCAAAACAAACTTAACGTGTACAAAAAAACAATTCATACAAGACACAAGAGAGTCATAGCCTGTTTTACTATATTGCTATAAATGCCATTGAAAAAACTACAAGAAAAATGTAAAAAATCAGTAGAACCAGATTACCCTGTACAGTACCAAATCGATTTGCACTTCCCTCAACAACAACAAAAACAAATCAATTACCACCACATGAAAGAGTCATGTCCCTTTTTACATGACTACAAATGCCAGGATCTCGAATTTCAATTTCACGTTATGTTGAATTCGAATATATTGTTAGGTGACCTTGCGGTTTATATAATGGATGTAGTCCTACATTTTGATCTTCCATCATATATGAACATTTTACTCCACCCTATGAACATATATATTGTCTTCTACCATATGGACTAAATTTGAATCAATTTTCCTTATTTGAATATGATTGTTGTCAAGTTATACCATCATTTAAATATTATCTTGATAACAAAAAACATGCATATAGCAGTAATCATATTTCACTATGAACTACTGTTATGACCGGGCAGACTTATGCCCGTAGGAGGCCCACCGGGCAGGCTTAGTTAGGGGCTTAGCCCACAAGTTATCTTAGTTTTATTTCACATCGTGGTTATATAAACAAGTTGTAAGACTCTTTTGAGAATTAAGCAACAAGACAAATCTATTCCCGTCTCCTAGAGGAGCCGGAAACCCTAAACCCTAGCCGCCACCTGCGTTCGTCGCCGCCGCCTCATCCGGAAGGACGGCATCCTGCTGTCGGCCGCCGCGCAATCTCCCTCGCCCTCCTCCATCTTTTCCCTATAGGCTACGCCCTAGACCGGGTAGAACCCTAGCTCCTACCACCTCGGTATTAGGTAGCTCGGTTTCAACCATGTCTGCTCCACCACCAATTCCGCCGCTGCCCACCAGCACCGCTTCGCCGTCGCTCCTCGCCACGGTGCTGCTGGCCCTCCCCGATGCGCCGCTGGGCGCCACTGACGGCGCCTCCACCGGCCTGTCGCCGCCACCCTCCACGGGTTCGCCACCTCCTTCCACCATGCCGCTGGTCTACTCCCCGACGGAGATGACGGGCGTCCTTAATGATCTGGGCACCGCCGTCTAGGGCATCAGGCTATTTCTAGCCAGTCCGTATGGGCTGCCGCCGCCTCTGCTACTGACCGCCACCTCCGGACCGCTCGCCCTGCCCTGGTACTCGGTACCCGCGGCGCTCGCTGGGGCCCAACCACCGCTCCAGCAGCCGGCCGCTACCGCGCCACAGTGGCTGGCGCTGGCCCTCGCTGTGCTACCCACGCCTCCTATGTCGGTCCAGTAGCAGTAACAACTGCTGCCAGCCGCTCCGCAGCCCAGGTCCGGGCACGGGCAGTCCGCACTGGGAGGCCTCCCAATATAGCACGTCCACTTTCCGCCAACACCGTCCCCGATTCCGGCCTGGCTGACCAGGACATCACCACCGCCAGTCTACACGGAGGCCGGGGAACCACCGGTACCCATGCTGAAGTACGATGACCCGTCCAGCTCCGCAGGCCCCTACACCGGCCACCCCACCATCGACCGGGCGCTGCAGTCATCGCTGCTCCGCACCGCCGAGCCCGTCGGCCACGGTGCTCCGACCTAGACGCCGCCACGGTTCGCCAAGATTGACTTTGCCACTTATGACAGCACGGAGGACCCCCTCAACTGGCTCAACCAGTGCGAGTAGTTCTTCCACGGGCAGCGCACACTCGCGTCGGATCGCACTTGGCTCGCCTCTTACCACCTCCGCAGTGCAGCATAGACATGGTACGACGCCCTTGAGCAGGTCGAGGGCGGCATGCCCCCGTGGGAGAGCTTTCGCGAGATGTTCCTCCTTCGCTTTGGGCCACCGATCCGTGGGAGCCGCCTCGTTGAGTTTGGCCGCCTACCCTTCACCACCACGGTATAGGACTTCGCCAACTGCTTCTAGGTCCTGGCATGTCACACGCCAAGTGTGACGGCACTACAGCGGGCCGAGCTCTTCGTCGGAGGCCTTCCGGACCACATCTGTGTGGAGGTCGAGCTGCGGGGGCCCCAGGACCTCCAGACGGCCATGTACTATACTTGGGCTTTCGAGCATCGCGCCCAGGCCTTGCAGCAGGCCACACCGACTCGAGGGGGCCGGCAGCCCCCCCCCCCCCGACCGCACATGCGTCCCCAGCCGCTCCACCAGCAGCCTCCCTCGCCACGACGCGGCCTTTTCGTCGGCTCTCTCAGGCCGAGCAACTCGAGCGCCACCGCTTGGGGCTTTGCTTTAACTGCGATGTGCCCTAAGCGCCGGGCCATGTCTTCCCGCGCCTCTTCTACTTGGAGACAGCCGACTATGTCGAGGAGGACACACTCGCTGAGGTGACCATGCAACGCTTAGCGCTTCAGCCGACAGGCGGGAAGCAACTTTGGGTCACAGTGGCTAATGGCGACCGCCTCCAGTGCCATGGGCTCGCACGAGATGTGCCCATCACTATCGGTGACGAGCACTTCACCATCACATGCACCGGCATCAACTTTGGCTGCTTCGACTTTATCCTCGGTGTCGACTTTTTGCGGACTCTCGGCCCCATCCTCTGGGACTTCGATGCCCTGACGATCACCTTCTGGCGTCTCGGCCGCCGCGTCCGGTGGGAGGGCATTGGAGGCGCCTTGCTGGCGACGCCCAGATGGCCACGGCCACCCCCGAGGCCGAGCATCCTCTATTGGATCACCTCCTGCAGCAGCACAACGACCTCTTCGCCAAGCCGCAAGGCCTGCCGCCGGCTCGGGACTACGACCACCATATTCATTTTCTGTCAGGCTCGGCACCGGTGGCAGTCCGGCCCTACCGGCATCCTCAGTTGCAGAAGGACGAGCTGGAGCGGCAGTGCACGCTCATTCTCGCCCTGGGCATCATCCGGATCTCCACATCACCGTTCTCTGCGCCGGTCCTCCTTGTCCGCAAGTCAGACGGCACATGGTGTTTCTGCATCAACTACCGCGCCCTTAATGTCCTCACTCTCAAGGAAAAGGTTCCTATCCCGGTGGTCGATGACCTCCTGGATGAGCTGCATGGGGCGCACTTCTTCACCAAGCTCGATCTCTGGTCGGGCTACCACCAGGTGCGCATGCACCCCGATGATATCGCCAAGACGGTGTTTCGGACTCACCACGGCCACTTCAAGTTCTTGGTCATGCCATTCGGTCTCTCCAACGCCCCAGCGATGTTTCAGGCTCTGATGAACGCCATC
Organism: Triticum dicoccoides; assembly: GCF_002162155.2. Lineage (NCBI taxonomy): Eukaryota > Viridiplantae > Streptophyta > Magnoliopsida > Poales > Poaceae > Triticum > Triticum dicoccoides. Next base: position 114,743,836 of record NC_041384.1, on the reverse strand, counting down.
CTCCGCCCCTACTTGCGTCGGTTTGTGCTCGTTTTCTTTGATGATATTCTTATCTATAGTTCCTCATGGGCAGAGCATCTTCAACACGACGCCATCGTCTTCAATGAGCTTTGAGCGCACCATCTTCATCTTAAGCGCTCGAAGTGATCGTTTGGGACGCCTTCCGTTGCCTACCTAAGTCACGTCATCTCGGCCGAGGGGTGGGCCATTGATGCCGACAAGGTGGCGTCGACGCCTGGCCGATCCCGCATTCACCACGGGCTCTTCACGGGATTCTTGGCCTCGCGGGGTACTACTGGAAATTTATTCGGGAGTTCGGCCTCATCGCATCCCTGCTCACGCGCCTGCTCTGTCGCGATGCTTTCGCCTGGGTTGAGGAGGCGACCACGGCGTTCGAGGCCCTCAAGGGGGCCCTCACGACGGGCCCCGTCCTGCAGATGCCTGACTTCGATCGGTCGTTCCTTGTTGACTGCGACGTCTCTGGTGCGGGGTTCGGCATGGTCCTTCATCAAGGCGATGGACCTCTTGCCTTCTTCAGAAGGCCCTTTGCCGTGCACCATCTTAAGCTTGCGGCCTATGAGCACGAGCTCATTGGCTTGGTGCAGGCGGTGCGTCACTGACGGCCCTATTTGTGGGGTCGGTCTTTCTGGATCCGTACGGACCACTATAGCCTCAAGTTCTTGCTACACCAACAGCAGTCTACCGTGCCACAACACTAGTGGATCAATAAGCTCTTCGGCTTCGACTTCACCGTCGAGTATCATCCGGGCCGCCTTAACACCGTCGCCAACACCTTGTCTCGGCATGACGCCGACACCACTATCGGTGACTCTAAGGGAGCAGCAATTTGTATCAGCTCGGGGCCCTCCTTCGCCCTCTTCGCCGACAACTGTCGGGCGACCGCGGTCGCCCCGAACGCGCTCCTCCTTCAGCAGTAGTTGGCCGCGGGCGAGTAGGAGGAGCCGTGGCGCCTCGCCGATGGGTTGCTCCTTCATGGGCGCCGGGTCTTCGTCCCCACGCATGACAATCTCGGTCACCAGGTCCTGCTGCTGGCCCAATCGGCAGGCCATGAGGGTGTGCAGAAAACCCTCCATCGTCTCCGCGTCGACTTCTATATTCCAGGTGACCAGGCCTTGGTCCATGACTGGGTGTGCTACCTCTTGAGCACTGCGTTGGATTTCCCCGAAGAGGAGAGGATGGTGCAACAAAGTAGCGTAAGTATTTCCCTCAGTTTTTGAGAACCAAGGTATCAATCCAGTAGGAGGCCACGCACAAGTCCCTCGTACCTACACAAAAACAATAGCTCAACGCAAACAATGTGCTTAGGGGTTGTCAGTCCCTTCACGGTCACTTACGAAAGTGAGATCTGATTGGGATGGTAAATAATATTTTTGGTATTTTTGCTATAGAGATGCAAAGTAAAAAGTAAAAGCAAAGCAATAATAAAGTGATGGAGATTGATATGATGATAAAGAGACCCGGGGCCCATAGGTTTCACTAGTGGCTTCTCTCAAGAGCATAAGTATTCTCTGGTGGGTAAACAAATTACTATTGAGCAATTGCCAGAATTGAGCATAGTTATGAGAATATCTAGGTATGATCATGTATATAGGCATCACGTCCGAGACAAGTAGACCGAAACGATTCTGCATCTACTACTATTACTCCACTCATCGACCGCTATTCAGCATGCATCTAGAGTGTGAAGTTAAAAGCAGAGTAACGCCTTAAGCAAGATGACATGATGTAGAGGGATAGTTTCATGCAATATGATTAAAAAAACCATCTTGTTATCCTCGATGGCAATGATACAATACGTGCCTTGCTGTCCCTTCTGTTACTGGGAAAGGACACCGCAAGATCAAACCCAAAGCTAAGCACTTCTCCCATGGCAAGAACAACCAATCTAGTAGGCCAAACCAAACTGATAATTCGAAGAGACTTGCAAAGATAACCAATCATACATAAAAGAATTCAGAGAAGATTAAAATATTATTCATAGATAGACTTGATCATAATCCCACAATTCATCCGTCTCAACAAACACACCGCAAAAAGAAGATTACATCGAATAGATCTCCACGAGAGAGGGGGAGAACATTGTATTGAGATCCAAAAAGAGAGAAGAAGCCATCTAGCTACTAGCTATGGACCCGTAGGTCTGAAGTAAACTACTCACACTTCATCGAAGAGGCTTGGATGATGATGTAGAAACCCTCCATGATCGATGGCCCCTCCGGCGGAGCTCCCAAACAGGCCCCAAGATGGGATCTCGTGGATACAGAAAGTTGTGGCGGTGGAATTAGGTTTTTGGCTCCGTCTCTAATCATTTGGGGGTACGTGGATATATATAGGAGGAATAAGTACGTCGGTGGAGCTTCGAGGGGGCCACGACGCAGGGGGCGCGCCCTAGGGGGGGTGCCCTCCACCCTCGTGACCGCCTCGTGGCTTTCTTGACGGAGGGCCCAAGTCTCCTGGAACTTATCTGACGAGAAAATCACGTTTCCGAAGGTTTCATTCCGTTTGGACTCTTTTTGATATTCCTTTTCTTCAAAACCCTAAAACGGGCAAAAAAACAGCAATTCTGGGCTGGGCCTCCGGTTAATAGGTTAGTCCCAAAAATAACATAAAAGTGGATAATAAAGCCCAATAATGTCCAAAATAGTAGATAATATAGCATGGAGCAATCAAAAATTATAGATACGTTGGAGACGTATCAAGCATACCCAAGCTTAATTACTGCTCGTCCTCAAGTAGGTAAATGATAAAAACAGAATTTTTGATGCGGAGTGCTACTTGGCATAATTTCAATGTAAATATTCTTAATTGTGGTATGAATATTCAGATTCAAAAGATTCAAGACAAAAGTTCTTGTTGACATAAAAATAATAATACTTCAAGCATACTAACAAAACAATTATGTCTTCTTGAAATAACATGGCCAAAGAAAGCTATCCCTACAAAATCATATAGTCTGGCTATGATCTATCTTCACCACACAAAGTATTTAAATTATGCACAACCCCGATGACAAGACAAGCAATTGTTTCATACTTTTGACATTTTCAAAACTTTTTCAATCTTCACGCAATACATGAGTGTGAGCCATGGATATAGCACTATAGGTGGAATAGAGTGGTGGTTGTGGAGAAGGCAAAAAAGGGGGAAGATAGTCACACATCAACTAGGTGGATCAACGGGCTATGGAGATGCCCATCAATAGATATCAATGTGAGTGAGTAGGGATTGCCATGCAACGGATGCACTAGAGCTATAAGTATATGAAAGCTCAACAAAAGAAACTAAGTGGGTGTGCATCCAACTCGCTTGCTCATGAAGACCTAGGGCATTTTGAGGAATCCCATCATTGGAATATACAAGCCAAGTTCTATAATGAAAAATTCCCACTAGTAAATGAAAGTGACAGAATGAGAGACTCTCTAGCATGAAGATCATGGTGCTACTTTGAAGCACAAGTGTGGTAAAAAGATAGTAACATTGTCACTTCTCTCTTTTTTTTATTTGGGCCTTCTCTTTTTTTATGGCCTCTTTTTTTCATCCGGAGTCTCATCCCGACTTGTGGGGGAATCATAGTCTCCATCATCCTTTCCTCACTTGAGACAATGCTCTTAGAATGATGATCATCACACTTTTTATTTTTCTTACAACTCAAAAATTACAAGTCGATACTTAGAACAAGATATGACTCTATATGTATGCCTCCGGCGGTGTACCGGGATATGCAATGAATCAAGAGTGACATGTATGAAAGAATTATAAACGGTGGCTTTGCCACAAATACGATCTCGACTACATGATCATGCTAGCAATATGATAATGATGGAGTGTGTCATAATGAACGGAACGGTGGAAAGTTGCATGGCAATATATCTCGGAATGTCTATGGAAATGCCATGATAGGTAGGTATAGTGGCTATTTTGAGGAAGGTATTTGGTGGGTGTACGATACCGGCGAAAAGTGTGCCGTATTAGAGAGGCTAGCAAAGGTGGAAGGGTGAGAGTGCGTATAATCCATAGACTCAACATTAGTCATAAAGAACTCATATACTTATTGCAAAAATCTAGGAGTTATCAAAGAAAAGTATTATGTGCATGCTCCTAGGGGGATAGATTGGTAGGAAAAGACCATCGCTCGTCCCCGACCGCCACTCATAAGGAAGACAATCAATAAATAAATCATGCTCCGACTTCATCACATAACGGTTCACCATACGTGCATGCTACGGGAATCACAAACTTTAACACAAGCATTTCTCAAATTCACAACTACTCAACTATCATGACTCTAATATCACCATCCTCATATCTCAAAACAATCATCAAGCATCAATTTCTTCTTAGTATTCAACGCACTCAAAAGAAAGTTTTACAAATCTTGAATACCAAGCATATTATTATTAAGCAAATTACCATGCTATTAAGACTCTCAAAATAATCTAAGTGAAGCATGAGAGGCCAATAGTTTCTCTAAAACAAATCCACCGCCGTGCTCTAAAAGATATAAGTGAAGCACTAGGGCAAAATTATATAACTCAAAAGATATAAGTGAAGCACATAGAGTATTCTATCAAATTCCAAATTATGTATGGCTCTCTCGAAAGGTGTGTACAGCAAGGATGGTTGTGGTAGACTAAGAAGCAAAGACTAAAATTATAAAATACGCTCCAAGCAAAACACATATCATTTGGTGAATAAAAATATAGCTCCAAGTAAAGTTACCGATAGAAGTAGATGAAAGAGGGGATGCCTTCCAGGGCATCCCCAAGCTTTGGCTTTTAGGTATCCTTATATTATCTTGGGGGTTCCATTGGCATCTCCAATCTTAGGCTCTTGCCACTCCTTGTACCATAATCCATCAAATCTTTACCAAAAACTTGAAAACTTCACAACACAAAACATAAAGTAGAAAACTCGTGAGCTTCGTTAGCGAAAGAAAATAAAAAACCCTTCAAGGTACTGTAATGAACTCTTTATTTATTTATATGGGTGTTATACCTACTGTATTCCAACTTCTCTATGGATTATAAACTATTTTACTAGCCATAGATTCATCAAAATAAGCAAACAACACACGAAAAACAGAATCTGTCAAAAACTGAACAATCTGTAGTAATCTGTAGCTAGCGCAAGATATGAAACCCCAAAAATTCTAAAATAAATTTCTGGACGTGAGAAATTTACCTATTGATCATCTTCAAGAAGAATTAACTAAATATAACTCTTCAAATAAAAATGACAGCAGTTCTCGTGAGCGCTATAGTTTCTGTTTTTTACAGCAAGTTCAACAAGACTTTCCCCATGTCTTCCCAACGGTTCTACTTGGCACAAATAATAATTAAACACAAAAAACACAAACAAAACAGAGGCTAAATAATTTATATATTACTAAATAGGAGCAAAAATCAAGGAATAAAAATAAAATTGGGTTGCCTCCCAACAAGCGCTATCGATTAACGCCCCTAGCTAGGCATAACAAGCAAGAATAGATCTAGGTATTGCCATCTTTGGTAGGAAATCCATAAGTGGCTCTCATGATAGATTCATATGGTAATTTTATTTTCTTTATAGGGAAGTGTTCCATGCTCTTTTTTAATGGAAATTGGAATCTTATATTCCCTTCCTTCATATCAATAATTGCACCAACCGTTCTAAGGAAAGGTCTACCGAGAATAATAGGGCAAGAAGGATTGCAATCTATATCAAGAACGATAAAATCTATGGGCACATAATTCCTATTTGCAATAATAAGAACATAATTAATTCTTCTCATAGGTTTCTTAATAGTGTAATCCGCAAGATGCAAGTTTAGAGAGCAATCATCAAAATCACGGAAATCTAACAAATCACACAACGTTTTGGGAATAGTAGAGACACTAGCACCCAAATCACACAAAGCATAAAACTCATGATCTTTAATTTTAATTTTAATAGCTGGTTCCCATTCATCATAAAGTTTTCTAGGGATAGAAACTTCCAATTCAAGTTTTTCTTCATAAGATTGCATCAAGGCATCAACGATATGTTTAGTAAACGCTTTATTTTGACTATAAGCGTTAGGAGATTTTAGCACAGATTGCAACAAGGAAATACAATCAATCAAAGAGCAATTTTCATAGTTAAATTCCTTGAAATCCATAATAGTGGGTTTATCAATATCTAGGGTTTTAATTTCTTCAATCCCACTTTTATCAAATTTAGCATCAAGATCAAAAGATTTAGAATTATTGGAACGCCTTCTAGGTAAAGGTGGATCATATGCAGTCCCATCATTATCAAGATTCATATTGTAAAACAAAGATTTAATAGGGGACACATCAATAACTTTTAGATCTTCATCATTATTTTCATAGGAATCCGGTTTAGCAGCCATCTTATTGACTATGGTAGCTTGCATATCCGAGATTTCAGCAATTAATTTTTCAAGACGAGCAATTTGGGATCTTATACCATCAAATTCTTTAGACATATCATCGAGCTCTTTATTCATATAATTCATGAAACTTTTTTGTTCCTTAAGCTCATTTCTAAAGAAATTATTATGCTCAAATTGCAAAACCATAAACTTCCTAACATTGTTTTCGATCTCCTCTAACCTTTTAATGTGAAGATCATCAAATCTAGTAGAGCCATCGCGACAACAAGCAAACTAACACACAAGCAAAAGAGGCAAATAGAGAAAGAGAGGGGGGATAGAGAGAGAGAGGGCGAATAAAACGACAAGGGTGATTTGGGGGGAGAGGAAAACGAGAGGCAAATGGCAAATAATGTAATGCAGGAGATAGGGATTGTGATGGGTACTTGGTATCTTGACTTTTGCACAGACTCCCCGGCAACAGCGCCAGAAATTCTTCTTGCTACCTCTTGAGCACTGGGTTGGATTTCCCCGAAGAGAAGAGGAGAGGATGATGCACAAAACAAATAAATCCTCGCCACCAACGCAAATAGGGGTTGTCAATCCCTATAGGGCCACTTACGAGAGTGAGATCTGATAGCTCAACGCAAGTCCCTTGTACCTACACAAAAACAATAGCTCAATGTAACCAACACGCTTAGGGGTTGTCAGTCCCTTCACAGTCACTTACGAAAGTGAGATCTGATAGAGATGATAAATAATATTTTTGGTATTTTTGGTATAGAGATGCAAAGTAAAAGCAAAGTAAAAGCAAAGCAATAATAAAGTGATGGAGATTGATATGATGATAAAGAGACCCGGGGGCCATAGGTTTCACTAGTGGCTTCTCTCAAGAGCATAAGTATTCTACGGTGGGTAAACAAATTACTGTTGAGAAATTGACAGAATTGAGCATAGTTATGAGAATATCTAGGTATGATCATGTATACAGGCATCACGTACGAGACAAGTAGACCGAAACGATTCTGCATCTACTACTATTACTCCACTCATCGACTGCTATCCAGCATGCATCTAGAGTATTAAGTTAAAAACAGAGTAATGCCTTAAGCAAGATGCCATGATGTAGAGGGATAGTTTCATGCAATATGATAAAAAACCCATCTTGTTATCCTCGATGGCGACGATACAATACGTGCCTTGCTGCCCCTTCTGTCACTGGGAAAGGACACGGCAAGATCGAACCCAAACCTAAGCACTTCTCCCATGGCAAGAACAACCAATCTAGTAGGCCAAACCAAACTGATAATTCGAAGAGACTTGCAAAGATTACCAATCATACATAAAAGAATTCAGAGAAGATTCAAATATTATTCATAGATAGACTTGATCATAAACCCACAATTCATCGGTCTCAACAAACACACCGCAAAAAGAAGATTACATCGAATAGATCTCCATGAGAGAGGGGGAGAACATTGTATTGAGATCCAAAAAGAGAGAAGAAGCCATCTAGCTACTAGCTTTGGACCCGTAGGTCTGAAGTAAACTACTCACACTTCATCGAAGAGGCTTTGATGATGATGTAGAAGCCCTCCGTGATCGATGCCCCCTCTGGCGGAGCTCCAGAACAGGCCCCAAGATGGGATCTCGTGGATACAGAAAGTTACGGCGGTGGAATTAAGTTTTTGGCTCCGTCTTTGATCGTTTGGGGGTACGTGGATATATATAGGAGGAAGAAGTACGTCGGTGGATCTTCGAGGGGCCCACGAGGCAGGGGGCGCGCCCTAGGGGGGGTGCGCCGTCCACCCTCGTGACCGCCTCATGGCTTTATTGATGGAGGGTTCAAGTCTCCTGGATCTTATCTGATGAGAAAATCACGTTTCCAAAGGTTTCATTCCGTTTGGACTCCGTTTGATATTCCTTTTCTTCGAGACCCTAAAACAGGCAAAAAACAGTAATTCTGGGCTGGGCCTCCGGTTAATAGGTTAGTCCCAAAAATAATATAAAAGTGGATAATAAAGCCCAATAATGTCCAAAACAGTAGATAATATAGCATGGAGCAATGAAAAATTATAGATACGTTGGAGACGTATCAGGGTGCGGTCTTGTGTGACATGCCAGCGTAACAAGACGGTGACGCTACGGCCGGCTAGTCTGCTCTAGCCATTTGAGGTGTCGTATCAGGTCTGGGCGGACATTTCCATGGACTTCATCGAGGGCCTCCTCAAGGTGGGCGGCAAGTCGGTCATTCTCACGGTGGTCGACCGCTTCTCCAAGTATGCTCACTTCATCGCGTTCGGTCATCCCTACACGGCAGCATCCGTGGACTGGGCCTTCTTCGACGACATCGTCCGCCTCCATGGGTTTCCCTCTTCGATCGTCAGCGATCGAGACCCCGTATTCACAAGGTATGTGTGGCACGATCTCTTTCGGATGGTAGGCGTGAAGCTCCGCCTGAGCACGGCCTTCCACCCTCAGATGGACGGTCAATCCGAGGTCGTCAACAAGGTGATTGCCATGTACATTGTGTCATAGGTGATCGTCCTCGTGCCTGGGTGGACTGGCTCTCGTGGGCGGAGTACTACTACAACACCTCCTATCACTCCGCCCTACGCACTATGCCATTTGAGGTGGTTTACGGCCGGCTGCCCCCGGCGATCTTCCCTGTTGATCCGGCCATGGCTCAGACCGAGGCGGCCAATGATCTTATGCGGAGCCGTGACGAGATGCTCACGGAGGTCCAGCAACGCCTCCTTCAGGCTCAGCAGCTGGCCAAGCAGTACTAGGAGGGCCACCATCGCGAGGAGGAGTTCGCGGGGGCGATTGGGTGTGGCTACGTCTTCTTCACCGTTCTACGCAATCACTGGACCCACACGCGAAGAAGAAGTTGGGTCCTCGTTATGCGAGTCCTTTGTTGTCCTGGAGCGCATTGGGAAGGTGGCTTACTGCCTTCAGCTTCCGGCTGGTGCTCGTATCCACGACGTCTTCCATGTGGGGCTGCTCAAGCCTTTCCGTGGGGATCCACCTGCGGCTCCTCCCACACTTCCTCCGACCATCGACGGCCGTCTTCTTCCAGGATTGGAGAAGGTGTTGCAGGCCCAGCTCCGTCGTGGAGTGTGGTACGTATTGATTAAGTGGGCAAGGCTTCCGGTGGAGGAATCCACTTGGGATCAGCGCGAGGAGTTCCGCCAACACTACCCCGACGTCCAGCTCAAGGACTAGTTGTTTGCACAGGCAGGGAGAGATGTTATGACCGGGCAAACTTATGCCCGTAGGAGGCCCACCGGGCTAGCTTAGTTAGGGGCTTAGCCCACAAGTTATCTTAGTTTTATTTCACATCATGGTTATATAAACAATTTGTAAGACTCTTTTGAGAATTAAGCAATAAGACAATTCTATTACCCGGCTCCTAGAGGAGCCGGAAACCCTAAACCCTAGTCGCCACCTGCGTCCGCCGCCACCACCACATCCATAAGGACGGCGCCTTGCCGCCGGCTGCCGCGCAATGTCCCTCACCCTCCTCCATCTTTTCCCTACAGGCTACGCCCTAGACCGGGTAGAACCCTGTGGCACCCCGGCTCAGACAAACCGGAACGCCCTGTATTCCAGCCCAGAGATCGAGGAGAAGTCTTTGAAATACAGCACTGCTTGACATAGAACAAATCATCTCTCATTACAAGAATAATAATTACGCGGGTCTGATGTTACAATGATCACATCGGCATGGCGACACTACGCCTGCGATACTACACTTGCTCTATGCTAGCAGCGGAACATCTCGTAACAGCGGAACAATGACGAAGGTGGTGAACTCCACTCCACAGGGACTCTGGCCGGGACACGATCTAGCTCGCATGAGCGGAAACCACGACAAGCAATCAAGCAATCACGGCATCACCTGCAATCTAGCATGACACGCCAGGTTAGTATATTGAATGTACTTGCAAGCTCACAACAACCATAAACATCAGGGAAAGACAATAACATAGCATCAACAGGTTAATTAATTAGCAACTACCATGATGAAGCAACTACTAAGCATGAGATAAACTAATACAATGTTGATACATCACCATCTCAGATCTCCATAACCATATCTCTCTTGGCTAACCGCCAAGCAATATACCCTCTCGATCTACTCATGATCGAAACCATACGATGATCTTTCCGGCGATCACTACCATGACCAACGCTTGGTCTCAAACTATGATCTTTCCGGCGATCACAACCATGACCAACACTTGGTATCCAACCTCATCATCAACATCCTGCCAATCTGTACTGCTCAACATATCAACTATAAATCACCTATAAGTTATTCCGTCATGTGAGTGTTGATTGAACCGTGGGACCTAGTACGGACGCTACTATCGATAGATTAAATACACTCTGCAGAGGTAGCACACTGTACCCACACCACAGAACCCATGGCCTCGTACTCCCATTCGGGTGGACCAACGGCGTTCCGACAAAACTGGTCTACTGCCATGACGCTCTCCCGGCCACTCCGACCCACTCCCAACTGGGCTAGTCCTAGGTGGCCCCGTGTCTACCAAAGACACCCCGACCACCGTCATGGTTAAAACACTCCCACTCGGGGACACTCCCGCTCAGGGACACGCGCGCAAAATCCAACTACGGGCACACAAGGTTATGTCTGCTTACCGGGCCAGGGTACGCACGCCCGTAACCTTCCCTAGTTGGAGGCACCGGCGAGAGGCACGATAATAGACCGCATTAGGGCCTTCCCATAAAGGAAAATGTGGTTGCACTGGAAAAGCCCGGATCGGCAGCACCTGACCAACTTAGTGACGGAATCTATCCCCAAGAATATAGCTATGGTAACTGCTACTCCAATATCAACTATAAAACTATAATCCAAATCATAGCAATATCCAACAAATAATCCAAGCATAATATCATCATCTCAAAATACTCCAAGGATAGCACAACACTACTGTCATGATGAATCCGAAAACAATACTCCTACTACTCCAATAACAAGAATAAAGCTATTCGGCTAAGATCCATATGTAAACATCATCTCCAAAAATAATACTCCAAGTAACAGAACATCAACTAGCATCATGAAAATAATCATACTAACCACTAATAATCCAAAGGCAGCATGATATCCAAAGTAATACTCCAAAATATAATGACAGGTACCATCATGAAAATAATAATACTAACCACTAACAATCCAAAGGCAGTATGATATCCAAAGTAATACTCCAAAATATAATGACAGGTACCATCATGAAAATAATCATACTAACCACTAATAATCCAAAGGTAGTATGACATCCAAAGCAAATACTCCAAAAATATCATACCCAACACCACCATCATAACATAAGCCACTAATAATCCAATGGCAACATGTCAACCACATAAGCTGCAAAATAAAAGTCCTAGAACTCCAAGCAACATCATGGCAATAACAAGATCAAAATACAACTCTAAGAAATTGCCATGCACAAAGTCATGTAGCTAAAGCAATATTTTAAATGAGTTTACATAATTTAAACCATGTCACTGCATTGCAATCATGCAAATGGAGGGTGTGGCTTGCCTGGGGTGGAAGAAATCACCGGGAGGAAGTGCGAGAAACTCGCGGAAAGGATCGCCAGAAAACATACTCTCTCGGAGGGGGCTGAATAAGGGCAGGGGCAAAATGGTCATTTTTAGAATGTCAAAACATGGTGAAAATGGTTCCATCAGAACGGGTTTGATGAAACGAAGAAGTGGGCTTTGGAATCACCTCATTTGGAGTTGTGGTTAAAAAGATATGAGGTGTTTTCTGCGAGGGACCCATATGTAATGAAAAACTTCAAAATCTGGGCCTGGACAGAAAAACAGAAAGCGCCTTCGGGTTGAATACGTTTTCTGTAACAGAAAACGCCTTTTTAGCCGCAGAAGAGAGTAATACGCTTTCCAGAAGGGAAAACATAGTTTAGATAAAAGAAAGGAAGAATACGCTTTTGTCGGAAGAAAATGTACTCTGGGAAATGCGTTTCCACTTAACCACGTGGATAGTGGCGGGGCTGGGCATGGGTCACTGACGTGCGGGTCCCACGGGGCGGGGCCTGTCACTTATCCACGTCGACCGACCAGGTCAACGCGCAGAGGCGGGACCGGGTGGGTGCGGCTGACGGGTGGGGTCAGGGAGGAGGAGCGGGGCCCGCCTGGCTCCTGTCTCCTTTTTCCTCCCGCTGGCCCGACCGAAGCAGAGGAGGGACAGGGGAGAGGCGACGCCGGCGACTGCCCCGACAGCTCCGGCAGTCCCCGGCTATGCCAAGGCCACCGACGAGACCAACGAGGAGCGGCACATCCATCTGGGCACGCTGCGGGCGCCAGGGAGGGATGGAGCACGAGGTGGCCGTGGCAACAGAGAACCGGGCGGCGGCCGATCCTGGGGGAAGTGCGGCCATGCCTACTCCGGCGACTAGGCGAGGGGATGGGGAGGCTAGGGGGTAGTGGAGAGGCCTCTGGTGGCGACAGAATGATGAGGGAGTGCTCGGTTCGGCCGAATTTAAGCAGAGGCCGGCGGTGAGGCTTCGGCCATGGGAGGGGCAGGAGAGGCTCTCCGGCTCGGTTGACTGGTCGGAAAGGTCTAGGGGAGAGTAGTGAGGCTGCTGGTGTGCTTGAACGGCTCGGGGGAGGCCTATATATAGCCGCGGCATGCCGAGGGGTGAGCGCGGCCGCGGTGACTCGTGTGTCGTCGCGCTGGCGTGATGTAACATCCCAAATTTTTCAATTTGGAATGTTATACATTAGATCATCATTGCATATCATATTTTATTGCTTTTGGGCCTGATCCAAAAATTCTACGCAACTCAAGGACCCACGGAGAGAGTTGGGGATTTCATTATTTTCATATTTGAGTTTTCTCCAGTTTTGAAAATAGGATCATTTGATTTTATTTATTTTATCTTCAATTATTTCAATTATAAAAATAAGTGAGAGGGAATAAAATGACTTTCCAAAAATAAAGAAATATTGAGGATTTTATTTTGGAGTTTTTCGCTGTTTTATTTGAATTTAGGAAAAATGCGCGTTTTACAAAATTGTATTTATGCCCCAAATAAATGTTTACTTTGTCCGGCTTGATTTTAGAAGTTGGTGAAAAATTATTTCGGGATTTTTGGGGTCAATTTAGTATTTCTTTTCTTTCTTTTTCTGCACGTCAAATTATTTAAAAAACGGACCGACCTAACCGGGCCGTGTCCGACTAGGACAGTTGGCCCGGCCGGGATTTAAAGCTGCGAGGGCCCGAGCCGCACCGCAGCCGCCCCAGCCCCGAAACCCTAGCCGCCGCCGCCCTCGATCCGTGCGCCGCCAGCCGCCGCCGCCGCGCGAGTCCGTCGTCGCCGCCGCCTCGCCGCCCGCCGCCACCCGCCGCCCCGCGCCGCCGCACCGGAGCCGCCCGAGGTTGCCGCCGTTGCCTCGGTTTTCGCAAAGAAAACCGATCGGTTTTTTTGAAAACCTTGATCTATTTTTTTAGATCCGGTTCGGTTTATTTTTGTCGGTTTAGTTATTTAGCGAACTACCACTTTTTCGTTCGTTTTAATGAACAGTATTCGTCGTTTAGCCGCAGACAGCGAACGTTCGTTCGTTAGCCTGTTCGGCGTTTTTCTTTTTCTCGGATTTTCCCGTGATTATTTCTGATCGCGATTTCTAATCCGATTTTTATTTTTAGTTTAACTTTTCGTTCGTTTATCGGAATCGGGCGATTCAAGCGCCTAGAGTTTCGTCTCGAAACCCTCTTTCCGTTTAACTAACTCAAACAAGTTTTTGCTTCTGTAAAATTTGACTTAGATCCAGATTAGTAAATGAAGCTTGTTTCTTTCGCCGTTTGCTTTCCGTCGTTTCGTTTGATTTGTTTCTTTTTCCAAACCAGAGTTCATAAGTTGAAATATCTGGTTAGATATCTTATTTGAGTTTTACCTGTGCATTAGATCAGTACTTATTGTATGCTTGTTTGTTTGTTTGCGTTAGAGTACCCGGAGTGCGCCGCTTGCTACTTCGAATTTCTAGGTTTCGTGGATCATCAGCAAGGCAAGTAACACTTGGATCATACCTCTCACTACCCTGTTTTATTGCATTAGATCAATCCACAAACATTTGCATGAATAGGATCTGGTTAATATGTGGGTTTTGGGAAGTATATGAGGTAGTACCTATTACCTATTTTATAATCAAACCCTTGGGAGTTACTTCTACGTTTTCTTATATTGCCATGCTATGCTTGTAGACATGGATTGGGTTTGAGTGTATCCATGACATATGTGAGATTGTTAATTAATGGTTCAACTTAAGGTGGCAACTTAAATACACTTCTGGGTGGATTGAGGCACCTGGGTATTCCAGCGATTGCCTGTTTTTCTTTATGGACCGCCACCCAGGCTCAAAGGGATCGTGAGATTATTCATTCTAGAAACTTCCATGTGCAGCCACAAGCTACTATGGGATCTAGCATAGTTGATTAAGTCGTGCGAACTCTTATAGTGGTAGACTAGCAGATGTAGGGGAAAGTAGGTGTAACGGTCTTCCCGATCGTAAGGTGCTAGCGCTTCTGAAAGACTATCTCTCGTTCATCCGTTTTCTCAAACACCATGTAGTGCGAGAATCCCAACGGAGGAGATCGAGTCTTGTGGGGAAAAGTGCGCAAACCTTTGCAGAGTGTATAAACTAATCATGGTTAGATGTGTCCTCGGTTATGGATAGTTTTGAGTATCTAGTACTTGGATTATCATGTGAATCTCATCGTGTGACTTTAATTAATTTTGTTGGGTTTTAATGTTGATGTTTAATTGGGATTGAGAGGGCGTCTACACTCTCAATGTTTAACAACCACCATGATAGTTAAATAAAATGTATTCCTTTGTAGTAGGGAAAAACTGGCTTTACGCAAAACTATAACCATAGTGCTTTCCACCAGCCATATATGCATGTAGTATAGCCTATTCTGTTCACTATTCTCTATGTGTTAGTTGCCAGCATATTCCATGTGCTGACCCGTTTTCGGGCTGCAACGTTCATGTTGCAGACTTTTCAGACGACGAGTAAGGTGCCTTTAGGTCGTGGTTCTATACTCAGTGATGATGTTGGAGTTGATGGACTCACTTATCTTCCAAGCCTTCCGCTGTTATCGTTATTAGATGGCCTTAAGCCATATTTATTGTAATAAGTTCTCTTTTGAGACATTCGATGTAATAAGTGTGTGATTGCTACTCTGTTATAAATCCTTCAAGTACTGTGCATGTCAGCATTACTGATCCAGGGATGACACTGAAGCACAGAGATCGGACTGTTTGAGGTCTGGTCGCCACAAGATGGTATCAGAGCACATGCTGACTGTAGGACACGACCACTAAGCTAAAAGCCCTAGATCACTACTCACTCTTCTCATTTCTGACTCCTCATCTATTCTACTCTTTTAGGATGGCGGATGCAAGGAACAAGTTCACGCAACCGGATGAAGATACACCCTTTGGACGTCACTTGAAGGAAGTCACTAGATACCTGAACATCGGAGTACCAAGCTTCACCGGGACCTACAACGCCACTTTACCTGAAGAGGAACGCTGGATGATTCAAGTTCAAGTTCCAAGAAGGACGTTCATGCCTGTCATTGAGCCCATAGAGTTTTCCTTTGATGCACCAACCTGGAGTCTAGGAAAGAGCATGACAGCCCACATCACTATGGGGCGCATTGGAGAAATTTACCACAAGGATCTCAAGGATACTATCTACCATATTTGTGGGCGCCGAGATGAGCAACGGGAGATGACCAGCACCAGGAAGGATAGATCAATTGCAGCTTTCATCCAGGAGTTAAACCAGCACATTCAACGCCAGGAGAACCAGATGTGCGCAGGCATGATAGACCTGAAAAAGGCCATGACCAAGATCACGGAGCTGGAGGAAGAACTCAAGTCTACACGCGATGGATATGTGGAGGAAATAGCAACACTAGTGGAGAAGAATGATGATCTGAAGAAGAAGCTAAAACTGTTCATGGGATTTCCCGCAACTGGAGGAGAAGATGATTGCACTTGTCCAGAGAACTACATCATCATCGACAACACCGACTCGGACCTAGACGATAGCGTTGATGACTATGTTGATGAGGCTGGAGCAGATATCATGGAGTCTTCATCGGAGCAGTTTTTCTAGTCGACCACCATATCAGTAGTAGTATTCTCCCATGTATCTAGTATAGCTCGAGCACTTTTGTAACGATAGATAGACCGTTGTATGCCCTTATTTGATTGAATGAAGTGATTTTGTTTGCATTTGCCTCATGTGCATATGGGTAGTGTTTTCTCTCTAGACCTCATTCTATCTTATATTCTCATCTTTTCTAAACCTATCAGATGCCTCCGAGACATGACAATGGATTTGCATTTCCATCGGAGCTCACTCAGTAGATCCAGCAGTAGAATATGTTGATGAAGTTGCTAGTCCAGAATAAAAATCAGGGGACCAACAACAACAACCCACCACCGCCACCACCTGTTGATCACTTAACCCGTTTTCTTAGGCTGAATCCGTCGGTGTTCTCTAGTAGCACCGAGCCTATAGTAGCAGATGATTGGCTCCGCGAGATTGGAAGGGAGTCAACCACTACAGGATGTACTGATGTTGAGAAGGTGTGCTTTGCCGCACATCAGTTGGATGGACCAGCAGCATCATGGTGGGAGAATTACACTATCACCTACCCTATAGCCACGGTGACATGGGACCAATTTCAGCAAGCTTTCCGTACTGCCCATGTTTCAACAGGAGCTATGGCCTTGAAGAAGCGTGAGTTTCACAACTTGCGCCAAGGAGGACGGACCTTTGGCCAGTATGTGGATGACTTTAGTAAGCTATCATGTTATGCCCTAGATGACGTTGCTACGGATGCAACTAAGCAGGAGAAGTTTCTGGAAGGTTTGAATGATGAGTTGAGCATGCAGTTGATGGTAGCAACTTTCAACAACTACCAGGAGTTGGTAGATCGTGCTCTTATGATTGAAGGGAAGCAGCAACAGATTGAGAACCGCAAGAGGAAGTATGGACAAGGGAAGTACAATTCTGGAGCTCATCAGAAGCCACGTTTTACCTCAAAATCGGCAGGACATTTCCAGCATACCCATGGAGGAGGTAGCTCGCACAATCAGAATGGCCCCAAGAATGGTAATGGGAATGGAGGAAGCAACGGCCAGAACCGTACCAACCCATCAACACCAGCCAAGAGAGACGTGCGCCAAGTCACTTGCTATAAATGCCAGAAGACTGGACATTACGCCAATGAATGTCCTGAAGCCCAGAATGGAAATGGCAATGGAACCTCAGGGAAGAAGCCGAACCCTTTCAACAGGGGACAGGTGAATCATGTTAACATGGAGGAGGTTGAAGCCCAGCTAGATGCAGTAATAGGTAAGTTTTTGGTTAAGTCATTTACTGCAATCGTTCTTTTTGATACTGGTGCATCGCATTCATACATATCAAGGGGATTCATGGATAAGTATAAGCTGCCCACCAAGGTTCTTAGAACACCTATGTTAGTAAGCTCACCAGGAGCGGAGTATATGGCCAGTAAAGGATGTTTTCAAGTGCCATTGAGTATAGGTAGGCATGTTTTCCCCTCGGATTTAATCATTTTGGAATCACAAGGTTTGGATGTAATTCTGGGTATGGATTGGCTATCGATGTATGGAGGAAACATCGATTGCGCCAGTAAGTCGATTTTGCTTACCACCCTAGAAGGAAGAAGGATCAAGTATGTATCGCGGCATGTGCCGAATAGGACTCAAGTAAATTCCTTAACAGGAGTTGTACAGGAGGGAGTACCGGTGGTAAAGGATTTTCCGAATGTATTTCCAGAAGAGTTGCCAGGCATGCCACCAGATACGGACATTGAGTTTTTGATTGAGATTTTGCCAGGCACAGGACCAATATCGAAGAGACCGTATAGAATGCCTGCAAAGGATTTGGAGGAGATTAAGAAGCAGATTAAGGAGTTACTGGATAAGGGATATATTCTCCCAAGTTCGTCACCTTGGGGATCGCCAGTACTTCTAGTGGAAAAGAAGGATGGATCATTAATGATGGTTGTTGATTATCGAGGATTGAATGAAGTGACGATCAAGAATAAGTACCCACTTCCCATGATCAATGATCTGTTTGACCAATTGCAAGGAGCAAAGGTATTTTCCAAGATTGATTTGCGATCAGGATACCACCAGTTGAAGATTCGAGAGTAGGATATACCTAAGACAGCTTTTACCACCAGGTACGGGCTGTATGAGTATACCGTTATATCCTTTGGTCTGACTAACGCACCTACATATTTCATGAACATGATGAACAAAGTGTTTATGGAGTTTTTGGATAAGTTCATCTTAGTGTTCATTGATGATATACTAGTTTACTCGAATAATGAAGAAGAACATAAAGAACATTTGCATTTGGTACTTGGTAAGCTCAGAGTACATCAGTTATACGCTAAGTTCAGCAAATGTGAGTTTTGGTCGAAAGAAGTTGGATTCCTCGGACATGTTATATCCGGAGAAGGAATAGTAGTAGATCCCACCAAGGTTGTCACTGTGACAAATTGGAAAGCCCCAACAACAGTTGGAGAGATCCGGAGTTTTCTTGGACTTGCAGGATACTACCGGAGATTCATAGAGAATTTCTCAAAAATTGCAAAACCTATGACGGAGTTGTTGAAGAAGGATACCAAGTTCATATGGACTGAGGAATGTGAGGCCAGTTTCCAGGAGTTGAAGAAACGTTTGGTTACCTCGCCAGTGTTGATTCTGCCAGATTAGCGCAAGGATTACGAGGTGTATTGTGACGCTTCACGTCGAGGACTTGGAGCAGTGCTTATACAGGAGGGAAGAGTTGTTTCGTATGCTTCACGACAACTTAAGCCCCATGAGTTAAATTATGCTACACATGATTTGGAGTTAGCAGCCGTAGTGCACGCATTGAAGACTTGGAGACATTTTCTCATTGGAAACCATTGTGAGGTGTACACGGATCACAAGAGTTTGAAGTACATTTTCACGCAGAAGGAGTTGAATCTCAGGCAAAGAAGATGGTTGGAGCTTATCAAGGATTATGATATGAGATTGCATTATCACCCTGGAAAGGCTAACGTAGTAGCCGATGCGTTGAGCCGTAAGAGCCACGTCAACACACTAATGACGGGAGATTTACCGAAGGAGTTAGTCGAGGATCTTCGTGAGCTGTGTTTGGAGATAGTTACGAGAGGCTACGTTGCAGCATTGGAGATTCAGTCTACTTTGATGGATAAGATCAGAGAAGCTTAGAAGACCGACAAGGAGATTACCTCTATAAAGGAGAAGTTGAGCAAAGGAACATCTAAAGGATTTCGTGAGGATGAGTACGATACCTTATGGTTTGAGGACCGTGTTTATGTGCCTAATGACCCAGAGATTTATGTGCCTAATGACCCAGAGATCAGGAAGTTAATTTTGCAAGAGGCCCATGATTCGCCATACTCGATTCACCCAGGAAATACCAAGATGTATTTGGATTTGAAGGATACTTTCTGGTGGACAAGAATGAAGAAGGATATTACAGAGTATGTAGCAGTTTGTGATGTATGTCAGAGAGTAAAGGCAGAGCATCAGAAGCCAGCAGGATTGCTACAGCCATTGCCGATACCCGAATGGAAGTGGGATAAGCTAGGCATGGATTTTATCATGGGATTACCCAGGACCCGTTCAGGCTATGACTCGATATGGTTGTAGTCGATCGTTTGACGAAGGTAGCTCATTTCATCCCAGTAAAGACCACTTACACCAGTGCTAAGTTGGCAAAGATATACATGACTGCATGGAGTTCCGAGGAGCATTGTATCCGATAGAGGAACCCAGTTTACCTCAAAGTTTTGGAATCAGTTGCACGAAACTTTGGGTACCAGGCTAGAGTTCAGTACAGCTTTTCACCCACAGACAGATGGACCGACCGAGAGAGTCAATCAGATTTTGGAGGATATGTTGAGAGCTTGTGCGCTAGATTATGGATCTAGTTGGGACGACAATTTGCCATATGCTGAGTTCTCTTACAGCAGCAGTTATCAATCCAGTTTGAAGATGGCCCCTTTCGGAGCCTTGTACGGAAGGAGGTGCAGGACCCCATTGTCGTGGGATGAAGTTGGAGACCGCCAGTTGTTTGGACCGGATTTGATTAAGGAGTCTGAACAAAAAGTTAAATTGATTTGCGATAGGCTCAAGGTAGCCTAGTCCAGGCAGAAGAGCAATGCAGATTCTTAATGCAAGGAGATAGTTTACGAAGTCGGAGACCGAGTGTATCTTCGAGTATCTCCACTTCGAGAGTTAAGCGCTTTGGAGTTAAGGGAAAGTTAGCGCCATGTTTTGTGGGACCATACAAAGTTTTGGAACGTATGGGAGAAGTTGCCTACAAGTTGGTGTTGCCCGAAGGATTGTCAGGAGTTCACGATGTGTTCCATGTTTCCCAGTTGAAGAAGTGCCACGCAGAGATGGCTGATATACCGCTGAGAGATACAGTGCCGCAAGAAGCCATTCAGTTGGATAGTGATTTGACCTATGAGGAGAAACCAGTCAAGTTTCTCGAATATGCCAGCTGAGTAACCCGCAGAAAAGTTATCAAGTTTTGTAAAGTTCAGTGGAGCCACCACACCGAGGATGAAGCCACCTGGGATCGAGAGGAAGATTTGCTGAAGGACCATCCTCACCTATTTTCTAGCCAATCCGAATCTCGAGGGCGAGATTCATCTTAAGGGGGTTAGGTTTGTAACATCCCAAATTTTCAATTTGGAATGTTGTACATTAGATCATCATGGCATATCATATTTTATTGCTTTTGGGCCTGATCCAGAAATTCTACGCAACTCAATTTGGAATGTTGTACATTAGATCATCATGGCATATCATATTTTCAATTTGGAATGTTGGGGATTTCGTTATTTTCATTTGAGTTTTCTCAAATTTTGAAAATAGGATCATTTGTTTTTATTTATTTTATATTCAATTATTTCAATTATAAAAATAAGTGAGAGGGAATAAAATGACTTTCCCAAAATAAAGAAATATTGAGGATTTAATAAAAATCAAATAAGATTTTATTTTGGAGTTTTTCGCTATTTTATTTGAATTTAGGAAAAATGCACGTTTTTCAAAATTGCATTTAGGCCCCAAATAAATGTTCACTTTGTCCCGCTTGATTTTAGAAGTCGGGGAAAATTTATTTCGGGATTTTTGGAGTCTGTTTAGTATTTCTGTTCTTTCTTTTTCTGCATGTCAAATTATTTAAAAAACAACGAACCGACCTAACCGGGTCGTGTCCGACTAGGACACTTGGCCCGGCAGGCCTTTAAAGCCGCGAGGGCCCGAGCCGCACCGCAGCCGCCACAGCCCCGAAACCTTAGCCGCCGCCGCCCTCGATCCGCGTGCCGCCAGCCGCCGCCGCCGCGGTCCCTCGCCTCGCCGTCCGACGCCGCCGCCGTGCCGCCCACCGCCGGAGCCGCCGCCATCACCCGCTGCCCCGCGCCGCCGCACCGGAGCCGTGCCGCCGCCGCCTTCGTCTCGCCGGAGCCGCCCGAGGTAGCCGCCATTGCCTCGATTTCCGCAAAGAAAACCGATAGGTTTTTTAAAACCTAGATCCGTTTTTTAGATCCAGTTCGGTTTATTTTCGTCGGTTTAGTTATTTAGCGAACAAACGCTTTTTCGTTCGTTTTTACGAATGGTATTCATCGTTTAGCCGCAGACAGCGAACGTTCGTTCGTTAGCCTGTTCGCCGTTTTTATTTTTCTTGGATTTTCCCACGATTATTTCTGATCGTGATTTCTGATCCGATTTTCGTTTTAGTTTAACTTTTCGCTCGTTTATCTGAATCAGGCGATTCAAGCGCCTAGAGTTTCGTCTCGAAATCCTCTTTCTGTTTAACCAACTCAAACAAGTTTTTTTTGCCGTTTGCTTTCCGTTGTTTCGTTTGATTTGTTTCTTTTTGCAAACCGAAGTTCTTAAGTTGAAGTTTCTAATTAGATCTCTTATTTGAGTTTTACCCGTGCATTAGATGAGTACTTATTGTATGCTTGTTTGTTTGTTTACGTTAGAGTACCCAGAGTGTGCCGCTTGCTACTTCGAATCTCTAGGTTTCACGGATCATCAGCAAGGCAAGTAACACTTGGATCATACCTCTTACTACCCAGTTTTATTGCATTAGATAAATCCTCAAACATTTGCATGAATAGGATCTGATTAATATGTGGGTTTTGGGAAGTAGATGAGGTAGTACTTATTACCTGTTTTATTATCAAACCCTTGGGAGTTACTTCTACGTTTGCTTATATTGCCATGCTATGCTTGTAGACGTGGATTGGGTTTGAGTGTATCCATGACAGATGTGAGATTGTTAATTAATGGTTCAACTTAAGGTGGCAACTTAAATAGACATCTGGGTAGATTGAGGCACCTGGGTATTCCAGCGATTGCCTGTTTTTCTTTATGGACCGCCACCCAGGCTCAAAGGGATAATGAGATTATTCATGCTAGAAACTTCCGTGTGCAGCCACAAGCCACTATGGGTGAGGGAGTCCTGGATTAGGGGGTGTTCGGATAGCCAGACTATATCTTCAGCCGGACTCCTGGACTATGAAGATACAAGATTGAAGACTTCGTCCCGTGTCCGGAAGGGACTTTCCTTGGCGTGGAAGGCAAGCTTGGTGATACAGATAT
The DNA here is from genome assembly GCF_002162155.2 of Triticum dicoccoides. Taxonomy (NCBI): domain Eukaryota; kingdom Viridiplantae; phylum Streptophyta; class Magnoliopsida; order Poales; family Poaceae; genus Triticum; species Triticum dicoccoides. The sequence continues at coordinate 114,720,718 of NC_041384.1, read as the reverse complement.
GTAGATCTCCTACCATTGTGACCGACTTTGTGTAACCCTAACCCTCTCCGGTGTCTATATAAACCGGAGGGTTTTAGTCCGTAGGACAACATTCAGAACAACAATCATACCATAGGCTAGCTTCTAGGGTTTAGCCTCTCCGATCTCATGGTAGATCTACTCTTGTACTACCCATATCGTCAATATTAATCAACCAGGACGTAGGGTTTTACCTCCATCGAGAGGGCCCGAACCTGGGTAAAACTTCGTGTCCCTTGCCTCCTATTACCATCCGGCCTAGACGCATAGTTTGGGACCCCCTACCCGAGATCCGCCGGTTTTTACACCGACATTGGTGCTTTCATTGATAGTTCCTCTGTGTCGTTGCCGTCAGGCTTGATGGCTCCTACGATCATCAATGGTGATGCAGTCCAGGGTGAGACCTTCCTCCCCGGACAGATCTTCGTCTTCGGCGGCTTCGCACTGCGGGCCAATTCACTTGGCCATATGGAGCAGATCGAAAGCTATGCCCCTGGCCGTCAGGTCAGATTTGGAAGCTTAAACTACACGGCTGACATCCGCGGGGACTTGATCTTCCACGGATTCGAGCCACTGCCGAGCGCGCCGCACTGTCACGACGAGCATGATCTAGCTCTGCCGCCGAACAGTGCCCTGGAGGCCGCACCCGCATCGGCTTCGACCCTTAATTCAGAGCCAACTGCGCCGATCGAGGATGGGTGGTTGGACGCCACCTCGGGGGCTGCGATCCCAACGGCGATCGAGCCGAACACCAGCCCCGCACTCTGCGAGACTCATGACTCCAAGGAGCCGGACTCCTCTCCGGACTCCGAACCCTCCGTGCCCCTGCCAATCGAATCCGATTGGGCGCCGATCATGGAGTTTACTGCCGCGGACATCTTTCAGCACTCGCCTTTCGGCGATGTTCTAAAGACACTGAAGTCTCTCTCTTTATCAGGATAGCCCTGGCCAGACTACAGTCAGCAAGGTTGGGATACGGACGATGAAGAAATTCAAAGCCCACCCACCACCCACTTTGTAGCCACTGTCGACGATTTAACCGACATGCTCGACTTCGACTACGAAGACATCGACGGTATGGACGCCGATGAAGGAGACGATGTAGAACCAGCGCCTATCAGGCCCTGGAAAGCCACCTCGTCATATGACATATACATGGTGGACACCCCAAAAGAAGGAGATGGCGATGGAACAGCGGAGGATGATGCCTCCAAGAAACAGCCTAAGCGCCGGCGTCAGCAGCGCCGCTCAAAATCCCGCCAAAACAAATACGATGATTCCAGCACGGGAGATAATAATACTCCAGAAAGTGCCAAAGAAACCCCCCTCCAGCAAGATTTAGCACAGGAGGATGGAGAAACCAGCCCTCATGAGAGAGCGGCAGACAGAGAGGTCGAGGACGATAATTATATGCCTCCCTCCGAAGACGAGGCAAGCCTCGATGATGACGAATTTGTTGTGCCAGAGGATCCCGTCGAGCAAGAGCGTTTTCAACACAGGCTTATGGCCACAGCAAGAAGCCTCAAGAAAAAACAGCAACAGCTTAGAGCTGATCAAGATTTGCTAGTCGACAGATGGACTGAAGTCCTTGCGGCCGAAGAGCATAAACTCGAACACCCCTCCAAGAGCTACCCAAAGCGCAGGTTGCTACCCCGATTAGAGGAGGAAGCACTTGATGCGGCCGACCGGCCACCTCGTGGCCGCGACAGAGAGGCCTCTCGGCCCTCCACTCAAGCCGGACCCCATACCAAGGCACGGGAATATGCGCCGAACTTACGAGATATGTTGGAGGACAAGGCAAGGCAAACAAGATTGATCTACGGATCGCGTGGGTGCCCCACGGCTCGAGGCGGTAACCGTCACGCCGGCCACAAATTCGGTAGGGCCGAACACAGTAGACAAAGCTCATTGGAGCTACGTCGTGATATAGCCCAGTACAGAGGCGCCACACACCCACTATGCTTCACAGGCGAAATAATGGATCATCAAATCCCCGAGGGTTTCAAACCTGTAAACATCGAATCATATGATGGCACAACAAATCCTGCGGTATGGATCGAGGATTATCTCCTTCATATCCACATGGCCCGCGGCGATGATTTCCACGCCATCAAATACCTCCCACTCGAGCTTAAAGGACCAGATCGGCATTGGCTTAACATCTTGCAAACAGGATCAATCAGTTGTTGGGAGGACCTGGAAGCCGCATTCCTCGACAATTTCCAGGGCACTTATGTGCGACCCCTAGACGCTGATGACCTAAGTCACGTAATTCAGCAGCTAGGGGAATCGGCCAGGCAATTCTGGACACAGTTCCTAACAAAGAAAAATCAAATAGTCGACTGTCCGGACGCTGAGGCCCTAGCAGCCTTCAAGCACAATATCCGTGACGAGTGGCTTGCCCGGCACCTTGGACAGGAAAAGCCGAAGTCTATGGCAGCACTCACGACACTCATGACCCGCTTTTGCGCGGGAGAAGACAGCTGGCTTGCTCATAGCAACAATATGACCAAGAACCCTGGTAATTCGGATATCAGGGATAGTATTGGCAGGTCGCGTCGCAACAAGCAGAAGCGCCGCATTAACAGTGACAATGCTGAGGGTACGGCAGTTAATGCCGGATTCAAAGGCTCTAAATCCGGTCAGCGGAAAAATCCATTCAAAAGGAATCCTAGGGGCCCGTCCAGTTTGGACCGAATACTCGACCACTTGTGCCAGATACATGGCACCCCCGAAAAGCCGGCCAATCACACCAACAGGGATTGTTGGGTGTTCAAGCAGGCAGGCAAGTTAAATGCCGAAAATGAAGACAAGGGGCTGCATAGCGATGACAATGAGGAGCCCCGGCCGCCGAACAACAGTGGACAGAAGGGTTTCCCCCAACAATTGCGGACGGTGAACATGATATACGCAACCCACGTCCCCAAAGGGAGCGGAAGCGCGCATTAAGGGATGTATACGCGGTAGAGCCAGTCACCCCAAAGTTCAACCCATGGTCCTCCTGCCCGATCACCTTTGATCGAAGGGACCACCCCACTAGCATCCGTCATGGCGGATTCACCGCATTGGTTCTAGACCCAATTATTGATGGATTTCATCTCACTAGAGTCCTTATGGACGGCGGCAGCAGCCTGAACCTGCTTTACCAGGATACAGTGCGGAAAATGGGCATAGATCCCTCGAGGATTAAGCCCACAAAAACGACCTTTAAAGGCGTAATACCAGGTGTAGAGGCCAACTGTATAGGCTCAGTCACACATGAAGTGGTCTTCGGATCTCCGGATAATTTCCGAAGCGAGGAGTTAATCTTCGACATAGTCCCATTCCACAGTGGCTATCCCGCACTGCTCGGGCGAACCGCATTCGCCAAGTTCAATGCGGTACCGCACTACGCATACCTTAAGCTCAAAATGCCAGGCCCTCGAGGAGTAATTACGGTCAATGGAAACACCGAACGCTCCCTCCGAATGGAGGAGCACACGGAGGCCCTTGCAGCGGAAGTACAAAGCAGCCTCTCCAGGCAGTTCTCCAGTCCGGCCATTAAACGACCGGACACCGTCAAGCGTGCCCGGAGTAACCTACAACAAGACCGCCTGGCACGATCCGAGCAGGCGTAGCAATGCGGCCCCAACCCCAGCCCTCGCAAAAATGCGACACCAGTACTTCGCGTACATAACTACACTCTAGAAATACCATGGGTACAGGGGGAGGGGCACCATCACGGCACGCCCGAAACATGGCTTAAACTGCACCAGGGGCTGCCGATTTTTTAATTTTCTCATACTTTCAGGACTCCACTCTTCGGAAGGCATGTTCGGCAGTTTAATTGCCGCACAAACGATGCAAGAACCAGGGAAGCAGACAAGCCACGCCGCATTACGGAACTCCCAGGTGGTCTCTATCACGAGCAGTATACCTGTTTTGCATACTATTCCGCAGCTTGCCCCTAGAACGGACATGTTACATAGTCCAACCTTTTGCTTATCGCATTATTTGTATCGTTCTGCTTTGATCGCAGCCCTCTTTAATAAACAATGCATAGCTTTTGTCTATTTTTGCATTACTCTTTTTTTATATGTTCCTCAATGACATGTTGCACCCGTACACTTTGGTACGGCCAAAATACGCCAGGGGCTTTAGTACCCATCAATATGGTGTGAGAAGTCCGAACACTTTAACAAGTGCGGCACCCCGAACTTATAGCATTATATGCATCGGCTCCGAATCATGTCTTGGGTCAATAGTTGGGTTTGCCCGGCTCCTATGTTTTGGTGCCTTACGTTCCGCTATATCGGCTAAGGTAGCACTAGGAGAACCACTGCGATTGTACCCCAGTTGAGCTGGGTCGAGCACCTCAGTGGAGAAAGCTAAAACTGACTGTCATGATGAAGCGAGAGATGGTCGCTGTTCGAGAGGTTTTCGAGTCCCTAAAGACTTATGCCGCTTAGAGCGAGGAGTCGGCTCTGTCCGTCCAAGGCGTGGATAGCGCCCCGAACTCGGTCTTCCTAATACCAGGGGCTTCGCCGAAAGTTAAAATTATAGAATTCTATGGCTAAGTGAGAGTGTTCACACATTATAGTCCGATTGCCTTGTTCGTTGGGCTGAGCGCCTCCCTCGAAGGACCAAAACATGGGAAAAAGAGCGCTCAGGTTTATCCCAGAACACCCCAGCACTAGCGGCACGGGGGTAGAAGCTGACGACTCGCCATCTCTCAGAATTGATAAACAACTGCATAGAAGGTAATATTTTAAATTCCAACAACATTGCTTAGCTCATATGAACAATTTTTCAGCGCACGGGACAAAACGAGCAAGTTTCACTCAAAAATTACATCCCTAGAACATTCATCCGCCATAAGGCAGGCACCCTTCAGAACATTCTTATAATAATTCTCGAGCTTGCGATGCTCTTTCCCCGGCGGTGGCCCGTCCTTCACAAGCTTTTCAATATCCAGCTTGCCCCAGTGCACCTTCGCACGGGAAAGGGCCCTACGGGCACCTTCAATGCAGACGGAGCGCTTGATGACTTCGAGCCTTGGATAGGCCTCCACCAGCCGCCGCACCAGCCCGAAATAGCTCCCAGGCAGAGCCTCTCCAGGCCACAGCCAAACTATGAGGCCCTTCATGGCCTGTTCGGCCGCCTTGTGGAGCTCGACCAGTTGCTTCAGCTGGTCGCTCAGAAGCACGGGGTGTTCGGCCTCAGCATACTGAGACCAGAACACCTTCTCTGTCGAGCTGCCCTCCTCGGCTCGATAGAATGCGGCGGCATCAGACACACTCCGGGGAAGATCTACGAACGCTCCTAGAGAGCTCCGGATTCGGGTAAGTAACAAGTAACTCATGTTTATGTGTTTTCTTTGCATAAAGAATGCCTTACCCGCTGCTATCTTCTTCACCTCATACAACTCCTGGAGGGTGTTCTGGGATTCGGCCTTGGCAGACTTGGCATTTTCAATAGCCACCGCGAGCTCGGACGCTCGCGTCTTTGAGTCAAGCTCCAAACTCTCATGTTTTCCATGAGAGCCTGGAGCTCTTGCCGCACCTTGCCAACCTCGGCCTCATACTCCTCCTGCTCGGTGTGCTCCGTGGCTGCCCTCTTCTCGGCCTCGACCAGCACTTGCTTAAGGGTCGCCACCTCAGACGTGGCCCCTACAGAAGCCACGATAATCCTGTCATTTTTTGCAATTGCACCTTTATATATATATTTAAACAAGGTATTTCTTACCTTCATTGTCCTCGAGTTGCTTCTTGGCACGCCCGAGCTCTTGCTCAGACCGCTCGAGGTTCTGCTTTAGCGTGTCCACTTCCGCAGTCAATGCGGCGGATGCAAGCAGAGAATCCTGCATACGCATATTGACTCCTTTTTGTTAGACTCCTGTGAATTTTATTTGATCCTCTATTCGGCTTTTCTTCCTGAACGCCAAACAGAGCATCAGGCGCTACTGTCTATGCGGTAATATTATTTACACATTCTTTACTTACCTCAAAGCCTGTTAAAAGGCTAGTACAAGCTTCAGTCAGTCTGCTCTTGGCAGACTGAACCTTCTGGACCACCGCACTCATAATGGTGCGGTGCTCCTCGTCGATGGAGGTGCCTTGGAGTGCCCCCAACAGATTGTCTGGCGCCTCCGGTTGGACGGGGGTGACCGTCACAGTGGGCTTGCTCCTCTCGGAAGGAGGTCCCCCGCCGGACTCTGGAACCTTTGAAGGTTCTGGAGCGGTGTCCGGCCTAGAGCCGGACTTGGAGCCCTGGGGGGTTTCATCCCCTTTACTCTTGGAGTCCGGGAGGTCGCCTTGCGGCGCCTCCAGGACCACTTCCTCCCAGCTTGGAACCTGTTGGGACAACACTTCGGTGTCGTCCGTAGGACAGGGGGAGGAAGCCGTCGGAAGCGAGTTCACATCCGACAAGTCCAGTGAGCCGCTCGACGATGCGTCGAGCCGGTCTTTGGGTGGGCTGCATAGACATATTCGACATAAGGGAAAGTTTTGCAATAAACGAATACTATGAATTACTCTAGTATCCGGATACTTACGATTTAGCCAGGGGCTTGGCCCTGGGCGGCCACTCGTCTCCGCCGTCGTCGGCGTCGGTGAAGTAGTCCGGAGCAAGGGTTTTCCCCTTCTTGGACCCTTTGGCCTCCCCAGAGAGGGTGGCCTCTTCTCTCCTCCCGCTGGAGGGGCAGAGGTCTCTTCTTCTTCCTCCTCGTCTTCACAGGAGGAATGCGCCTCAGAACCGTCGGATGATGGATCCGACACCTCCTGGCGCCGGGCACTCTTTCGAGTCCCCGTGGCCTTTTTCACCGCCTTCTTCTCTGGCACCCTATGTGGTGTCGGAACCAGCAGCTTCGCCAAGCGAGCGTCCGCTGGGCCTTCGGGCAAAGGAGCCGGACAGTTGATCAAAGCTTAGATCGCGCATGGAGTCAAACTATGAAAAACTGATACCTTGTAAAAGGAAAAAACAGCTTACCGCATGAGCGTGACGCTGCGTACTGAATCCGTGATCCTCGCCAGCGGATGCGGGGGCCTCGGCGCCCTTGAAAAGCACCTTCCAGGCATCTTCGTACGTCGTGTCGAAGAGCCTGCTCAGAGTTCGGTGCCGCATCGGGTCGAACTCCCACAGGTTGAAAGCCCTTTGTTGACACGGGAGGATCAGGCGGATGAGCATAACCTGGACTACGTTGACAAGTTTGAGCTTCTTGCCCACCAGGGTTTGGATGCATGTTTGGAGTCTGGTCAGCTCTCCTTTCTTACCCCACGACAGGCCCGTCTCCTTCCAGGAGGTGAGCCGCGTAGGGGGTCCGGATCGAAACTCGGGGGCTGCGAGCCATTCGGGGTCGCGCAGCTCGATGATGTAAAACCACCCCGATTGCCACCCCTTCAGGGTCTCCACAAAGGAGCCCTCGAGCCATAAGACGTTGGGCATCTTGCCCATCATGGCGCCTCCGCACTCCGCCTGGTTGCCGCGCACCACCTTCGGCTTGACATTGAAAGTCTTGAGCCATAGGCCGAAATGGGGGCGGATGCGGAGGAAAGCCTCGCACACGACGATAAACACCAAGATGTTGAGGACAAAGTTTGGGGCCAGATCGTGGAAATCCAGGCCATAGTAGAACATGAGCCCCCGGACAAATGGGTAAAGAGGGAAGCCTAGTCCGCAGAGGAAATGGGGGAGGAACGCCACCCTCTCATGGGGCCTAGGGGTGGGGATGAGCTGCCCCTTTTCAGGAAGCCGGTACGCGATGTCGTTAGACAAGTATCCGGCCTTCCTCAGTTTTTTGATGTGTCCCTCCATGACGGAGGAGACCATCCACTTGCCTCCCGCTCCGGACATGGCTGGAGAAGGTTGAGGTGGGGAGTGCGGACTTGGGCGCTGGAGCTCCAGTGTGCGAGAATGGATAAGCAAGGGAGGAAGAAGGCGTAGGTGAAAAGGTGGATCCTTATGCCCTTATATGGGTGGACGCAACTACGTGTCCCCACCAGCCTGGTAAAACTCGCTTATCTCCAAGCGCCGTAATCAATGGCACGGTTGGGTTACCCACGCCCGTATTGATGAGAATCCTAGAATAAGAGGACACGATCTCTGCTTTAACAAGACGTGCCAAGGAAACCGCCTCGCATGACGCGCTGAGGTGGGATAAAGGCTTGGCCGTGGTGTGTCACACTACAGAATACGTCAGCATATTAGATTTGTGTAAATATTATTCTCTCTATGGCAATATGTGGAAACTTATTTTGCAAAGCCGGACACTATCTTTGTGTTCAAAATCTTCTATGAAGTACTTGGAGGAGGAACCCGCCTTGCAATGCCGAAGACAATCCGCCCGCCGGACTCGTCGTCATTGAAGCCTGGTTCAGGGGCTACTGAGGGAGTCCTGGATTAGGGGGTGTTCGGATAGCCGGACTATACCTTCAGCGGGACTCCTGGACTATGAAGATACAAGATTGAAGACTTCGCCCCGTGTCCGGAAGGGACTTTCCTTGGCGTGGAAGGCAAGCTTGGTGATACGGATATGTAGATCTCCTACCATTGTAACCGACTTTGTGTAACACTAACCCTCTCCGGTGTCTATATAAACCGGAGGGTTTTAGTCCATAGGACAACATACAAAACAACAATCATACCATAGGCTAGCTTCTAGGGTTTAGCCTCTCCGATCTCTTGTACTACCCATATCATTAATATTAATCAAGCAGGACGTAGGGTTTTACCTCCATCGAGAGGGCCCGAACCTGGGTAAAACTTCGTGTCCCTTGCCTCATGTTACCATCCATCCTAGACGCACAGTTCGGGACCCCCTACCCAAGATCCGCCGGTTTTGACACCGACAATGGGCTCTAGCATAGTTGATTAATTCGTGTGAACTCTTACAATGGTAGACTAGCAGATGTAGGGGAAAGTAGGTGTAACGGTCTTCCCGATCGTAAGGTGCTAGCGCTTCTTAAAGACTATGTCTCGGTCACCCGTTTTCTCAAACACCATGTAGTGCGAGAATCCCAACGGAGGAGATCGAGTCTTGGGGGGAAAAGTGCGCAAACCTTTGCAGAGTGTATAAACTAATCATGGTTAGATGTGTCCCCGGTTATGGACAGTTTTGAGTATCTAGTACTTGGATTATCATGTGAATCTCATCATGTGACTTTAATGAATTTTGTTGGGTTTTAATGTTGATGTTTAATTGGGATTGAGAGGGCATCTACACTCTCAATGTTTAACAACCACCATGATAGTTAAATAAAATGTATTCCTTTGCAGTAGGGAAAAACTGGCTTTATGCACAACTATAACCATAGAGCTTTCCACCAGCCATATATGCATGTAGTATAGCCTATTATGTTCACTATTCTCCATGTGTTACATTGCCAGCATATTCCATGTGCTGACCCGTTTTCGGGCTGCAACGTTCATGTTGCAGACTTTTCAGACGACGAGTAAGGTGCCTTTAGGTCGTGGTTCTATACTCAGTGATGCCGGTGGAGTTGATGGACTCACTTATCTTCCAAGCCTTTCGTTGTTATAGTTATTAGATGGCCTTAAGCCATATTTATACTAATAAGTTCTCTTTTGAGACATTCGATGTAATTAGTGTGTGATTGCTACTCTGTTATAAATCCTTCAAGTACTGTGCATGTCAGCATTACTGATCCAGGGATGACACTGAAGCACAGAGATCGGACTGTTTGAGGTCTGGTCGCTACACGCGAGCAGAGGCACGGGGAGGGCTTGGGAAGGCGACGAGCTATTAATGCAGGGATCACGGAGAGGTAGACAACGCTGGGGAGCAGAGGAAGAAGTCGAGCACCATTAAAGCTCGGTCGGCCACAGTGCACCCATGGGCGAGCGTCGGTGAGCGTCGGCGAGGGCTTTTACGGAGGGGGAAAGAGGTCCAGGAAGAGGGCGACGACATGGTAAAACAGTTTGACATGCTCATGCTCGCTGAGACGCCGAGCAGAGGAGGGGCCCGAGCAAGAAGCCATTCTGGACGCGCGCACTGCATGCCAAGTCAGTGGTCACCGTGCAGACTGGCGAGGAGAAGATGCCAAGGGTGGGCAAACGTTGTCTAGGGTGTAGTCCATCCAGGGGAGGTTGCAACCGTGGTGGTAGTTCGGTGAAAACGGCTCTGGTTAAAAGGTAAGCAACCTCTGAAGTTTACTGCAGTAAACTTGATTGAGAACTACTGACCAATAGAAAAGGTTGTGGGAGCAATGGAGTTGTCTGCGGGGTTGTGGTAAAGAAGTACTTTCATCCTGGTAACTTGGAGAAGAATTGGATCAAGTTTAATCATAGTTGCTTTGCAACTGACCAAAATGGTCCAGAAATGAGATTTGGATGATGCACTCAAATGGTGTGGCCACTTGAGCTCAATTTTGGCAAGGCTTCATGATTTGATCATATAAAGATGTTGTATAAGTTTCATACCAATTGGATTCACCAAAATGGTACTTGCTTCACCAACATCCTTGCTAACCAAAAACTTGCAAAACTTCTAGAGGAAAAATGGCTTGATGAAACCTGCCCAAAATGGGTTGAGGTAGGTTATATGTATAATAGAAGGCCTAGAAAAATTGGCAGCCATAATGGAGCAAGATAAAATATACTTGCTTCACAAACTGAAATTTTGGGCAGCATCAAAGAATTGAACGTGAGCTCACATGGAGGCATGACATGAGCTCTACTTTGGTAAAGGGCTATGATATGATGATATGAGGGATCATGGAAAAGGGCAACTCATTTGGATATGCCTAGCTTGTACTTCCTTCACAACCACTTCCCTCAGACAGGAACTATGGAAAATCATAATTAAATAATTACTAGGAAAATGAGGTTGCACTTTGGCATGTGGCAATGATATGGACAGGAAAAGGGGTCCAAGGAGTTTTAGGTAAATTGGGCAAAGGAAAATAGCACTTGCTTCTCAATGTGCCATTTAGGGCAGAATAGGAAATGAATTAATTGAGCAACAGGATAAACATGAAAAATGAAATATTTTGCCATATTTGAGAAATATATGACCCAAACAATTTATGAGAATTATTTGGGAATTTTAGGAGTGATGGAAATAAAGGTTGCTTCACAACCTAGGGCAAACAGGGTTATTCCTTTAATAGAAAAAGGAATATTCCTGAGAAAAACATTTTAGGGTTTGGTCAAGGAGTGAAGTGAATTGATCTTTGCAAGGTTTTGAGAATGATGAGCCACTTGGGAGGGAAATGAGGATGATTTCCCAGGTGACCAGGCCACAGAACCACTCCAAAAAGAAAAACAGAGCAAAAGCCAATAAGTCAAAAAGAAAAAGAAAAGGGCCAAAATCCAGGCTGTTACAACTCTTACCCCCTTAAAGAAATCTCGTCCTCGATATTTAGTTACTTTGGTAACAAGTATGACTTGAGGATACCGTTTTCAACTTGGGCATCCATTTTCTTTTATTTATTGTTCCCCCAAGAATTTCAGATGATTAACTTACCTTGCTGTGGGGTGGTTTTTCCCAAATTTTGATGGGTCTTTGCTCATATACCAATTCCTGTTGCTGATGTTGATTTTATCATATCTGCTGTGATGCCCAACGGATCTGAGCATAAATTTCCTTTTGTCACGAACCTTTTTATTTCTGTAATGGGGTTGCTTCAAATAAATGCAAGCCTTCTGGGTTCAATAAATGCTTAGAATTAATCATGGCCATCTTCTGACGGGATCTAACTACTTATAGGTGCACCGATTTATGTTGTTTTATTTCCTTTGGCTCGAACATGTGGCATACACTAGAGGTTTGACTGCCTTCTGTCGTGAGCAATATAGCGGTGCATGGAGTTATAGCTATGTCATACCTCAAATATTTATATCTTGAGACTTTGCCGATAGGGGCTGACAGATGAATGCTTTCCCTAATAGACTGACCGTGTACTAGATCCCGTTGGTGAGTATACCAGGTCTGAGCTGATTATTCGGCTTTTGACTTTCTCATCTTGTTGGTATACCCATTTTTGACAATATGCTGTGATATGTTTTAACTCTGCCCTTGAGGTCAAACTGTTGAGGTTGCAAAGGAATCTTGGATCTGATAGAACAGACTTGGATATTCCACACTAACCATATCAAGCGGGTCAGCATGATATGAAAATCCTTGTAAATAGAGTAGGCCGCTGAAGGTGTATGTCTTTGTGGATCCATATGGAATTATGGCATCCAACTGATTTGGGTATCCAGACCCTGATGGTCGTGTAAAATACATCATACCTTTGCTGTCAGTCTCACCCTTTAACGGTCATGATTTTCTTTGTCAGGATACCTTGCTGAAATAACTTGGCCACACATGTCCTTGATTCTTTGTATGACCATGGATGTGGTTAATATTTTTGACATTATTCCTTGTGCTTGTTTTTCTGACCTGTGTTCGCACATATATGACATATACTCGGGGTTTGTAGCCGTACGGAGCTCATTGCTTTCTTAGGTATATCTGCTGGAGTGGTGTCATATCCCGCATAAGTGATCGATCTGACTCGGGATACATGCGTACCAATCATATGCAACTGAATAACATATTATTGCGGCAGGCGTATGTTTTGACTGAATTGTTCCTCTAACAAAATCATTGCAAATCTGATCCTTGAGATGTACTGCCATATACTGCCAACTCATCATATAATCTCTGAGGATGGTGCATAGTGTGGTATTGATGCGGACTGGGTGGCTTACGAGGTTAGCCATCCAAGTAGCTTGCTGAGGAAGACTCATTAGCTTCTACTCGAAGCTTTTGTCTAGGTAGCGTGCAGAAGAAGCCTTGATAGCTTACACACAAAGCTTGACCTGAGTAGTGTGCAGGAGAAGCCGGGTTTCCGTACTTGAGAAGCTTCTCCTCGGTTTTGCTTGTTGGGAAAAATTCATTTCCCGCCTGTCGGAAGCTTTTACTGAGGTATCTTGTTGAGAAAGACCGGATATCATGGACCAGAAATTATTCACATATCATGCTGAGGAAAAATTTGAGGAGCCTTGCCTCATAAATTTCTTCCAATAGCGTGTGGAATAATGCTAGGTTTCTTATGTCCAAACTTCGTACCGATATGCAGACTGAAATCCATGCACACTTCCATAATATTTTGCGGCTGATTATTTGCATGAAAAAAATTTGTTTGACTGTCTTCCTTGAGCATATCACATCCTGACTTTCTCTTGGAGTATAACATATTTCAAGTACCATATATTGGTGAGCCAAAACATTTCCTATGATCCATACCTTTGACTGAAAAATATACCGTTGGTCTTGCATCTGACTTGTCTTTCTGCTGGCTGGATCATTACTGCTATAGAATTGATGCGGATAATCAATCCAAGACACAATTGGTATTCTGGGCAGATATTCCTTAAATCATGCGGTCGACTGAGAAGGCCATAATGTTTAGCTGAGCTTCTTCCAAATATTTGAAATACTTATTAATTCTTCGAGTCCGGTGTCAGTTGATGAGCAACTCTTTATAGGGGAAAAAATAATGTAACACCGGGGCCCAAAAAGAAAGAAGAAAAAGAAAACTCAACTAAACAAAAACACACAAGAACAATCAATTCACACACAATCAATGTCACATATTACTGCTAGTCACACAATATGCATGCCTACTTAAGCACACAATTCTCGCGGGATCTCCGGCTCTACGATCTAGCATGCTGTGACATTGTCCACGAGGACAAATAAATGTGTGGAAAAATTGGTGTAAGCAGCACTACATCAAGTGCTAGCTTAGCCAGGTAGCAACCTGGACTTGCTCAGAGGCGAGGATGCATTCGGTAATCATATAGTGGGACACGAAGTCGCAACCACATTATTATCAAGTGGACGGAAAAAGGCCCGTACGCGTCGAAGGAATAGGATAGGGAGGAAAAACTGAGGCTGCTGACATTGCCCTTTCTTGATAACTATGATCATTAAGGGTTGCCAAAATGACAAGAAGAAGGATGATCCATGATAGAAGCATGTCTACCACCGACACAAAAGGTGGGGCTGAAGGAAATAATTCGGCGCGATACCTGAGCACCATTTTTGCAAACAGTGTCAGGATCACTGGGCATCACTCTGCTGGAGACAGAAATGACGCCAAACATCGAAGAATGAGCATGAAAAGAAAACTGGAGAAATGCAAAAGTTGGGCTGTAGTGGATCCGGACCGATGCCATCTACAGTCACCATATTAAACCGTTAGTAACAAAATAATAAGGCTACATGCATGCTATGCAACAAACAAATGCAGCAACCAAATGCAATAAACATGCCAGACTCTAAACTACCAATTTCTACCGGTTTCTACCGCTCACGATGACTAGGGCATCCTACAGCCAGACCTGCTCTGATACCAAGCCTGTGGCACTCCGGCTCAGAGAAACCGGAACACCCCGTATTCCAGCCCAGAGATCAAGGAGAAGTCTTTGGAATACGGCACTGCTTGACATAGAACAAATCAGCTCTCATTACAAGAATAATAATTACACGGGTCTGATGTTACAATGATCACATCAGCATGGCGACACTATGCCTGCGACACTACAATTGCTCTATGCTAGCAGCGGAACATCTCGTAGCAGCGGAAAACTTCTAGCTGCGGAACAACAATGAAGGTGGTGAACTCCACTCCGTAGGGACTCTGGCTGGGAGACGATCTAGCTCGCATGAACGGAAACCACGACAAGCAATCAAGCAATCACGTCATCACCTGCAATCTGGCATGACACGCCAGGTCAGTACATTGAATGTACTTGCAAGCTCACAACAACCATAAACATCAAGGCAAGACAATAACATAGCCAACAGGTTAATTAATTAGCAACTACCATGATGAAGCAACTACTAAGAATGAGATAAACTAATACAATGCTGATACATCACCATCTCAGATCTCCATAACCATATCTCTCTTGGCTAACCGGCCAAGCAATATACCCTCTCGATCAACTCATGATCGAAACCATACAGTGATCTTTCCGGCGATCACTACCATGACCAACACTTGGTCTCAAACTGTGATCTTTCCGGCGATCGCAACCACGACCAGCACTTGGTCTCCAACCTCATCATCAACATCCTGCCAATCTGTACTGCTCAACATATCAACTATAAATCACATATAATTCATTCCGTCATGTGAGTGTTGATAGAACGGTGGGACCTAGTACGGACGTGACTATCGATAGATTAAATACACTCTGCAGAGGTAGCACACTGTACCCACACCACAGAACCCATGGCCTCGTACTCCCATTCGGGTGGACCAACGGCATTCCGACAAAACCGATCTACTGCCATGATGCTCTCCCGGCGACTCCGACCCACTCCCAACTGGGCTAGTCCTAGGTGGCCCCGTGTCTACCAAAGACACCCCGACCACTGTCGTGGTCAAAACACTCCCACTCAGGGACACTCCCATTCGGGGACACGCGCGCAAAATCCAACTACGGGCACACAAGGTTATGTCTGCTTACCGGGCCAGGGTACGCACGCCCATAACCTTCCCTAGTTGGAGGCACCGGCGAGAGGCACGGCAATAGACCGCATTAGGGCCTTCCCATAAAGGCAAATGTGGTTGCACTGGAAAAGCCCGGTTCGGCGGCACCTGACCAACTTAGTGACGGAATCTATCCCCAAAAATATAGTTGTGGTAACTGCTACTCCAATATCAACTATAAAACTATAATCCAAATCATAGTAATATCCAACAAATAATCCAAGCATAATATCATCATCTCAAAATACTCCAAGGGTAGCACAACACTACTGTCATGATGAATCCTAAACCAATACTCCTACTACTCCAATAACAAGAATAAAGCTATTCGGCTAAGATCCATATGTAAACATCATCTCCGAAAATAATACTCCAAGTAACAGAACATCAACTAGCATCATGAAAATAATCATACTAACCACTAATAATCCAAAGGCAGCATGATATCCAAAGTGATAGTCCAAAATATAATGACAGGTACCATCATGAAAATAATCATACTAACCACTAATAATCCAAAGGCAGTATGATATCCAAAATAATACTCCAAAATATAATGACAGGTACCATCATGAAAATAATCATACTAACCACTAATAATCCAAATGCAGTATGACATCCAAAGCAAATACTCCAAAAATTATCATACCCAACACCACCATCATAACATAAGCCACTAATAATCCAATGGCAACATGTCAACCACATAAGCTGCAAAATAAAAGTCCTAGAACTCCAAGCAACATCATGGCAATAACAAGATCAAAATACAACTTCAAGAAATTGCCATGCACAAAGTCATGTAGCTAAAGCAATATTTTAAACGAGTTTAAATAATTTAAACCATGTCACTGCATTGCAATCATGCAAATGGAGGGTGTCGCTTGCCTGGGGTGGAAGAAATCACCGGGAGAAAGTGCGAGAAACTCGCGGAAAGGATCGCCGGAAAACGTACTCTCTCGGAGGGGGCTGAAAAAGGGCAGGGGCAAAATGGTCATTTTGAGAATGTCAAAACATGGTGAAAATGGCTCCATCAGAACGGGTTCGATGAAACAAAGAAGTGGGCTTGGGAATCACCTCATTTGGAGTTGTGGTTAAAAAGATATGAGGTGTTTTCTGCCAGGGACCCATCTGTAATGAAAAACTTCAAAATCAGGGCCTGGACAGAAAAATAGAAAGTGCCTTCGGGTTGAATACGTTTTCTGTAACAGAAAACGCCTTTTTAGCCGCAGAAGAGAGGAATACGCTTTCCAGAAGGGAAAACATAGTTTAGATAAAAGAAAGGAAGAATACGCTTTCGTCGGAAGAAAACGTACTCTGGGAAATGCGTTTCCACTTAACCACGTGGACAGTGGCGGGGCCGGGCGTGGGTCACTGACGTGCGGGTCCCATGGGGCGGGGCCCGTCACTTATCCACGTCGGCTGACCAGGTCAACGCGCGTAGAGGCGAGACCGGGTGGGTGCGGCTGACGGGTGGGGTCAGGGAGGAGGAGCGGGGCCCGCCTGGCTCTTGTCTCCTTCTTCCTCCCGTTGGCCCAACTGAAGCAGAGGAGGGGCAGGGGAGAGGCGACGCCGGCGACTGCCCCGACGGCTCCGGTAGTCCTCGGCTGTGCCGAGGCCACCGACGAGACCAGCTAGGAGCGGCACATCCATCTGGGCAGGCTGCAGGCGCCGGGGAGGGATGGAGCACGAGGAGGCCGTGGCAACAGAGAACCGGGCGGCGGCCGATCCTGGGGGAAGCGCAGCCATGCCTACTCCGGCGACTATGCGAGGGGGTGGGGAGGCTAGGGGTAGTGGAGAGGCCTCTGGTGGCGACAGAATGATGAGGGAGTGCTCGGTTCGGCCGAATTTAAGCAGAGGCCGGCGGCGAGGCTTCGGCCATGGGAGGGGCAGGAGAGGCTCTCCGGCTCGGTTGACTGGTCGGGGAGGTCTAGGGGAGAGGAGAGAGGCTGCTAGTGTGCTCGAACGGCTCGAGGGAGGCCTATATATAGCCGCGGCATGCCAGGGGGTGAGCGCGGCCGCGGTGTCGCGTGTGCCGTCGCGCTGGCACGATCAGAGGCACGGGGAGGGCTCGGGAAGGAGACGAGCTATTGATGCAGGGATCACGGAGAGGTAGACAACGCCGGGGAGCAGAGGAAGAAGCTGAGCGCCATTAAAGCTCGGTCGGCCACAGTGCGCCCGTGGGCGAGCATCGGTGAGCGTCGGCGAGGGGTTTTATGGAGGGGGAAAGAGGTCCAGGAGGACGGCAACCATGCGGTAAAACAGTTGGACATGCTCGTGCTCGCTGAGACGCCGACCAGAGGAGGGGCCCGAGCAAGAAGCCATTCTGGACGCGTGCACTGCATGCCAAGTCGGTGGTCACCACGCAGACTGGCGAGGAGAATATGCCAAAGGTGGGAAAATGTTGTCTAGGGCGTAGTCCATCCAGGGGAGGTTGCAACCGTGGTGGTAGTTCGGTGAAAATGGCTTTGGTAAAAGGTAAGCATCCTCTGAAGTTTACTACAGTAAACTTGAGTGAGAACTGTTGATCAACAGGAAAGATTTTGGGAGCAATGGAGTTGTCTACGCGGTTGAGGTAAAGAAGGACTTTCATCCTGGTAACTTGGAGAAGAATTGGATCAAGTTAAATCACATTTGCTTTGCAACTGACCAAAATGGTCATGAAATGAGATTTGGATGATGCACTCAAATGGTGTGGCCACTTGAGCTCAATTTTGGCAAGGCTTCATGATTTGATCATATAAAGATGCTGTATAAGTTTCATACCAATTGGATTCACCAAAATGGTACTTGCTTCACCAACATACTTGCTGACCAGAAAATTGCAAAAATGCTAGAGGAAAATGGCTTGATGAAACATGCCCAAAATGGGTTGAGGTAGGTTATATGGATAATAGAAGGCCTAGAAAAATTGGCAGCCATAATGGAGCAAGATAAAATATACTTGCTTCACTAACTGAAATTTTGGGCAGAATCAAAGAATTGAAGGTGAGCTCACATGGAGGCATGAAATGAGCTCTACTTTGGTAAAGGGCTATGATATGATGATATGAGGGATCATGCAAAAGGGCAACTCATTTGGATATGCCGAGCTTGTACTTCCTTCACAACCACTTCCCTCAGACAGGAACTATGGAAAATCATAATTAAATAATTACTAGGAAAATGAGGTTGCACTTTGGCATGTTGCAATGATATGGACAGGAAAAGGGGTCCAAGGAGTTTTAGGTCAATTGGGCAAAGGAAATTAGCACTTGCTTCTCAATGTGACATTTAGGGCAGAATAGGAAATGAATTAATTGAGCAAGAGGACAACCATGACAAATGAAATATTTTGCCATATTTGAGAAAGATATGACCCAAACAATTCATGAGAATTATTTGGGAATTTTAGGAGTGATGGAAATAAAGGTTGCTTCACAACCTAGGGCAGACAGGGTTATTCCTTTAATAGAAAAAGGAATATTCCCGAGAAAAAGATTTTAGGGTTTGGTTAAGGAGTGAAGTGACATGATCTTTGCAATGTTTTGAGAATGATGAGCTACTTGGGAGGGAAATGAGGATGATTTCCCAGGTGACCAGGCCACAGAACCACTCCAAAAAGAAAAACAGAGAAAAAGCCAATAAATCAAAAAGAAAAAGAAAAGGGCCAAAATCCAGGCTGTTACAAACCCTAGCTCCTACCATGCAGTCATGAAACTTGGCATGGTGTCATGTCATGGTACTACCATGCAGTGGTAAAATTTTTTGGCCAAATAGGAACAAGTTTTGATATAAGCTTCTTGCAAACCAGAGCTTCTCTCAAGAAGTCTCGTGGTTCTGAGAGGGAACGTGTCACCTTTGTGTGCGAAATGATATACGCGGCCCCCCTTGATTTTCTTTACAGAGGCAACATAGAACTATATGAGTGTCGTGTTAAATTTTGGAATTATTCCGGATTCGTTTGGACTTTTTATACATTAATTGAGTTTTTGGTCATTTAATGTGCATAATTCAAATTTGAACTACAAGCACATGCTCCAGTGCACCGAAGTTGGTTGAAAAATCACATGTGTGTCCTCGGGTAAATTTCTAGGTCCCATGCAAGAAATGAGAATGAAATTCAAACATCTGGGCGTCGTGGCTCGGCCAGAAACATTGAGAAACTTGGTTTTTTAATTCATGTAAATCCAAAACACGCATGAAAATCATGAAACTTGGCTTGGTGTCATGACATGGCACCAACATGCTGTGGTAATTTTGTTGTCCGATTTGCGAAGGCGCACACATTAATAATCAACAAAGTCATTTTGGAACAAGTGTTGTCACGTTACAATCAGAAACACAAGTATTATTGAAACCGTGGGCGTTCTACTTACCATTTACGTGCCTCCATGCATCCCCTTTTTTATTAGCTAGGAGGTGCTGTGCAGGGTAGCTATTTGAGTAGGGGAGGCGTGCGATCAGACCCCTGCGCGTGCTTATCAGGAGGAGAGCCCTTTGACCTCCATCTGCCGCCCACCTCTCTCCCAAGGTCTCCATTAATGGCGCGCGAGCCCCTGTTTAATGGCATGGCTATGTCTCACTCGACTGAGATTTAAGAGAGAAAAAAGAAAATCTAAAATGCACGGATCTTGATGTAAGATCCGACGGACCTATATAGCATCTACTGCGACTTATAGCAATATTGATGAATATATAAGGACGACGATACTGGATAATAATTGTCTTACATAATTAGGAAGATAATTCAAAAAGCCACATGCAGCTACTCCCGGAATACACATGGGCAAAAGAAGAAGGAAAAAATGATTCTGCTCATTGATCTCTACTTTCTTGATGCATTGCTGCAGGCCACGGGAACTAGTCTCCGCGGTGAGTGGCGATGAGCTCTGTCGTGTACTCAAGATGCTGCTTGAGAGCATCCACGGATTCCTCCACCAGCCATTGGCGCTCGCTCCGGAGCATGTCATTCTTGTCCACAACTTTCTTGACAATGATGCTGGTCCTCTTCAACAAGGCACTGGTCTCCTCCTGCTGCTCTGCACTTCTGACAATCTTCTCCCTCAGTAGGTCGTGCTCGTCCCAAAGCCTCTCATTGCCCTCCCTTAGTTGTCGGATGACGCCGGTAGCCTATTCAAACGAGGCTTTCATGTCGTCCAGCAACCTCGCGCAGCCAGAGATCTAATCCATCTGGCTATGGACGATCGCATGCATGCACCTGTAAGAGTCGTCGTCAGCCCGCGAGACATTTTCTCAGGCCGCCACGGCGTGGCGTGACATCTCTGCTGCATTCGCGGCGCGGCGGGGCATCACTACAAAAAATATGTCAACTTGTGACCTTCTCTCAGTGACCCCAGCTGAAATGGTCGTAAATCCACGTCCATTTCGCTTGGAAGGGCTTGAACCCTGAAATTGCCTTACACCAAATGGTCATAAAGCAGACAAGAGTGGTCGACGACCTTATTTCTACCTGATTACGACCAATATAAATGGTCATGAGGTTGTGAACGTGTATGCATTGGTACTTAAGGTGTCGCTTGTAGCGATCCGTCCTCAGACGGTCAAATCTCTGTGCTTCAGTGTCATCCCTGGATCGGTAATGCTGACACACACAGTACTTGAATGGATTTATAACAAAGTTGCAGTCACACACTTATTACATCGATAGTCTCAATAGAGAACTTATTACAATAAATATGGCTTAAGGCCATCTAAATAAGATAACAACGTAAGGCTTGGGAGATAAAGTGAGTCCATCAACTCCAATGGCATAGCTGAGTGCACGACAAACGACCTACCACACCTTACTCTTCATCTAAAAAGTCTGCAATATGATATGTTGCAGCCCGGAAACGGGTCAGCACATGATGCTGGCAATATAACACAGTAGAGCAATGAACAGAATAAATGCTATCACTACATGCATATATGGCTGGTGGAGGCTCTATGGTTATAATGTTTTGCGAAAAGCTGATTTTTTTCCAACAACAAAGGAATATATTTTTATTTAACTATCATGGTAGTTGAAACATTGAGAAGGTACCCCCATCTTAATCCCAATTATAAGTAATTATAAACCCAACAGATTAAATTAGAGTGATGAGATCAACATGATAATCCAAGAACTAGATACTCAAGATGTCCATAACCGGGGACACGGCTAATCATGATTAGTTCGTACACTCTGCAGAGGTTTGCACACTTTTCCCCACAAGACTCGATCTGCTCCGTTGGATTTCTCGCACTACATGGTGTTTGAGAAACGGATGACCGAGACATAGTCTTTCAGAAGCATTAACTCTAACCCCTGGTAGACAATACCAACCTACATCCCCTACATCTGCTAGCCTACCACTGGAAGAGGTCATGCATCATACTCAACTATGCTAGAGCCCATAATAGCTTGTGGCTACACACAGAAGTTTCTAGCATGAATAATCTTATGATCCCTTTGAGCTTGGGTAGCGGACCATAGGAGGATCACACTGTATAAGCCCGGGATCTCCTAGGACAACACTAGTATAACCCCAGGTGCCCAAACCAACAATCCACCCAGATGTGTATTAGAGTTGCCACGTTAAGTTGAACCATTAATTAACAATCTCACATCTTTCATGGATACCTCAAACCCAATCCACATCTACGAGCATAGCATAGCAACATAAGCATAACGTAGAGTAACTCCCAAGGGTTTGAAAATAAAACAGGTAATAGATTCTACCTCATCATCTACTTCCCAATACCCACATGTTATCGACTCCTAACCATGCAATCTTTGAGGGTGGTAACTAATGCATAAAACTAGGTATGAAAAGAGTATGATCAATGTCTTACTTGCCTTGGTGACGATCTGCAAACCCTAAAGACTCGTAGTAGCATGCTTCGCACTCCGGGATTTCTATCGCAAACAAACAATAGCATACATAAGCAATCAAGCAAAGTTGCACGGGTCAAACTCAATTAAGAAGATCGAATCTGAAAACTCAAGTAAAGAGATTCGATATGCAAAAAGAATCAATCGAATCGGAACTACGGAACTACGGAACTGAAACTACGGTCAAAAAAATTCGAAATCAAATCTGCTTGAAACCAAAATTTTAAATTATCAAAACCTTGTTTAAGTTGATTAAACAGAAAGAGGGGCTTGAGACAAAGATTTTGGCGTTGGTTTCACTGGACTTGGACAAACGGTTGAAAAGTTACGAGGGTTTGAATATCAGGGGTTAATCTGCGATAAAAATATTCGCGGATAGGTCCCTGGCCGAAAAAGATAAAAACTACGGCCTGAACGTCCACTAACAGAACCAATCTAACGAAAATCGTTCACTAACAAATCTAACGAACGAACATTCGTTAAATAAACTAAACCGTAAAACCGAATAAAACCCGATTAAAAAACGATCTAGGTTTTTACAGAAATAAAACCGACGAAAACCGGCAAAAAAAACCAGCGGCGACGAATGGTGATGGCGGACGGCAGTGGTCGCGTCGGGCGGTGCTAGGGTTTGGGACGGCGGGGCGGCTGGGTGGGCTGAGGCGGCCTCAGGCTCACCTTATAAAGGCCTGGCGCGACAGTGTCCGGGTCGGGCACGGCCCGCTAGGTCAGTGCGCGTTTTTTTAAAAGGACGGAGTAAAATAAATAAAAGAAATACCAAACGAAGTCCGAAAATCCTGAAATAAATTTTCACGGTCCTCTAATAATATTTCGGACAAAGTGAACTTTTAATTGGGCTAAGAACATTTCGGACAACGTGAACTTTTAATTGGGCTAAGAACGCAATTTTGAAAAATGCATGGTTTTCTAATCCAAATAAAATACCAATAAAATTCGAATAAAACTGTTTATTTGATTTTAACATTTTTCCTCCAATATTTCATTTAGTTTGGAGAAGTCATATTATCTCCTCTCATATATTTTTATTATGAAATATTTTTGGAGAGAAAAATAATAAAACCAAAAAATTCCAATATGAAAATCGTGAAATCCCCAACTCTCTCCGTGGGTCCTTGAGTTGCTTAGGGTTTTCTAGGATCGTAAAACTGAATGCAATAAAATATGACACGCAATATCATATCCTATGTATAACATTCCAAATTGAAAATTTGTGATGTTACATCGCTCAAGGTGGGCTTGGGCCTCGGTGGAACGATACCACCTTCTTAAAAAAATATGTGTGCCATGTAGGCCTCGGCCCATCCAGGAAGAAATGTGGGATGCCCTCATATTACTAAAAAAACATATTCAGCCCAACGAAAAATGGGAAAATAACTAGTTTTTCATTATTACCATTTGGTAATGATGGTCAGTTATCTGAAAAAAAAGTTTTCATTATTTTCTAAAAAACAGGTTTTTCATTGTATAACTCTAAAAAATATTTTTCTTTGTAGAAAAATCTCGAAACCAATTGAACAATATAAAATTATAAGAATAGGAAAATAATGAACTCCTTCCTGAATCTTGCTATATGGTTTAGCAAGTAGACAACTAAACGTGTAATTCAAAAAAATGTTAATGTTAATACGTATTTAAAAAAATGTAATCATGTGTTTAAAAAACTAAATGTGTGTATTTGAAAAGTTTCATGCATATAAAAAATAATAATCATTAATAATATTATATATGTATAAAAAAAGTTTCACGTGTATGAAAAAATAGTCATCAGTACGTATATATGGAAAAGTAGATAACAGAACAAGATTTTTTTTAAATGTTAATCATGTATTTAAATTTTCTTAACGTATATAAACAAGGTTTTATATGTATACAAAAAATGTACAATGTGTAAAAACAAATATAGACATCAAAACGTATGTATGAAAAGATGCTTTTTGTTGGGAATATATGAAAAGAAGTTAATCATGTATTTGAAAAATGTTAAACATATATAAACAATATGTAAATTTTGTGTTAAAAATGTAGACATGTATTCAAACTGTTAGACATCGCAATATTTATTAAAAATGTTAACGATTTTTCTAGTGTACACAAAATTGTTCATAAAATGTAGTCTAATATTCTTGAAAAATGTAGAAGTTTTTTTACAACAAATATTTCTTAGGTCCTTCACAAAAAAACTCATTTTGAGAACTCAAAAATTGGAAAATGAATTTGCGGAATTTGTCTTTTTCACGAGAGGTAGATCAAACAAAATTTACACCCAACCATTTGGTCAATTGTACATTAAATATGGTCTAATATTTTAGAAAATTGATGTGGTCAAATTTTAAAACAAATATTTGTTAGGTCCTTCACAAAAAAACTAATTTTTGTCACTCAAAAAATGGAAAATAGATTTTTCGTGCAAAGAAAATGAAAACTCCCTTTGACAACATTATTTGCAATTTCAATATTCACACTTGTGCAAAATATGATATCATTTGAACAAACTATGCCCATTTTGATTTTTTTCATGCCCATTTAAAAATGCGGTCAAAACGGTGGGCATGACCGTTCCTAGCTAGTGGTTGAACAAACTATGCCCATTTTAAATATATACTTATGTACCTAGAAATGATTTTTATAAAAAATAAAGGGCAAACTATAAGGCAACTGCAGTTCAAATTTGACCCGCTTCTTGTTGAATCGGCGGAAATTTGTTTTTTTCGGGAGAGGTAGATCAAAACTTTTGACACCCAACCATTTGGTCAGTTGTGCATTAAATATGGCCTATTATTTTAGAAAATTGATTTGGTTCAATTTTGCAACAAATTTATGGTAGGTCCTTCACAAAAAAATTCATTTTGGGACATCAAAAAATGGAAAATGATTTTTTCATCCAAAGAAAAGGAAAACTTTCTTAGGCAACATTGTTTGCCATTCGAAGATGCACCCTTGTGCACAATATTAGATCATTTGAACAAACTATGCCATGAATGTGGCCATAAGATTGATCATTTGGTTTGAAAGCCATGAATCTTCACACACGTTAGCTCATTTCTGAGAACACTTTTTTAAAAGAATTGTCGTATTACAAGTTTATTATTTTCCTGATAACTTGGTTACATATAATAACACAATGCGAAGGTTTTCCATTTTTTTTATTTTTCATGCCCATTTCAAACAACGGTCAAAACGACGGGCATGACCGTTCCTAGCTAGTGGTTGAATCTTGGAAAACTTTTGATGTTTCTATGATTAAATAGATACTTATGTACCTAGAAATAATTTTTGGAAAAAATAAGTGGCAAACTATAAGGCAGCTGCAGTTCAAATTTGACCCGCTTCCAACTGAATCGACGGAAATTTGTCTTTTTCACGAGAGGTGGATCAAATATTTTGGCACCCAACCATTTGATCAATTGTGCATCAAATATGGTCTGGTATATTAGAAAATTGATTTGGTCCAATTTTGCAACAATTATTTGGTAGGCCCTTCACAAAAAAACTCATTTTGGTCACTCGAAAAATGGAAAATGAAATTTCCGTGCAAAGAATAAGAAAACTTCCTTAGTAAACATTGTTCGCCATTCCAATATGCACCCTTGCGCACAATATTAGATCATTTAAACAAACTATGTAATGAATGTGGCCATAAGATTGATCATTTGGCTTGAAAGCCATGAATCTTCACACATAAGATTGATCGGTTTACAAATTTTTGCAAATTTTGTATTTTGCAGTATTGTTTTGGTTGCAGTAGCTTTTTAACTTGTTGATGTTTTATTAATTATGTGCTGCTGCTCCACTGAAAATTCTTAGTGTATCTTATGCTTAGTGTTAATTCTTTGCAGCTACTCCACTGAACTACAGTACTAAAGTACTGCTTGAACTACTGCAATATTGCTTCCAATACAACAATATTGGAGTATTGCTTCCGATTACTGGAGTAGCAACTGCATCAGTAGTGTACTGCTCTTGTTTAGTAGTGTTGGAATTTAGTATTCTTCTCTTCTCTATTCTCTTCTCTTCTCCTCTTGTTCATTGTTCAGTAGTGTACATGATCATGATCAACACTGAAACATTTCTTAACTGATTTACTCCCTATTGTCAGCATTGATGCTTTCTTCAAATTTACGAGAAATTAAGATGCATCATTAAATTAACTAGAATTTTTTTTGTTAATTAAGATGCATCATTAAGAAGGAGGAGTACCCATTTGTACTGTACCTAAAAGAAATTTATATTTACATACACAACATGCAAATCACTTCTGTTGACTACCCAAATCAATTTGAGACATGCACATATTTCTCTCTAGATTGTGCAAGTTAGACGAACTACTCTAATTTAAACAAGTTGGGATCCATCACTACAATAGGGGTATGTTTGCATTTCACCTAGCTTGTGATGAATAACCCAGTCCTTAAGTAAATGTTTCATTACATCATGAGCTTTCCGACAAATTAGTTAGGTAGTGGTTTCAGCTGCTGCATTGTTGCTTATATTTGATATACTACACAATGTGATTGGAGTTTATTGTGATTGGCAGAAGATAGAATATGGACGCCCTTCCGTGGTCGACGACACCCTTCCGTCGTGGGCTCTCAGTAGGATGGCGGCCAAGCCCTTCTACTCAAGAGTCAAGTCCCAGTCCGACTTCTCTGCTTCCCAGCTGCTCCTTCAGTCCGGCTTCAGCAGCTCACTTCTCACCACGGTTGAGCACCTCTAGGAGTAAGCTATGGACTTCTCTCTTCTTTTCATTTATACTGGTTGATGTATATCCTAGTACATGAAATTCGGGGGAGCTCATATCATAGAATAGTGCATCAATACCCAGTATATAGTCTTCGCTTTTGTTTGTACATAGCTCACTTCTTAGTTCTCGGCTAGAACAAGCACAAGATTCATCAACAGCACTGAATAAAATTCATCTTAAAGTAGCATAGTAGTCAGTACATAGTATCTGCATTTTGTTTGTACTGCTAAATTATATTTATAAATTCAGTTTATAATGCTAAACTTGCACAGTACAGTCTCTTCCTTTTGTTTATACCATTAGATTTTGTTTATAAATCTAGTTTGTACTGATAAACTTAAGTAGGCTCTACCTTTTGCTTATACTGTTAATTTTTATAAACCAGTTTATAGTGCTTACCTCTTTATCACATTGGGTTTGGCAGCAGTTGCTAATCTCTAGCATTTACCTCTTGTTGCAGACCAGGAAATGAAAGATCGCTCGACAAACGGCCGCTTCCAGTCAGTTGGATCTGATCTTATACCCGCACACGAGAGCTACCGGAGCAGTACCAGATTAACATGTGACACGTCCATTTTGCATCATGCTTCTATATCGATATTTATTGCATTATGGGTTGTTATTACACATTATGTCACAATACTTACGCCTATTCTTTGTTATTTTACAAGGTTTGCACGAAGAGGGAGAATGTCGGCAGCTGGAATTCTGGGCTAGAAAAGGAGCAAATATTACAAACCTATTCTGCACAACTCCAAAAGTCTTGAAACTCCACGGAAGTCAATTTTGGAATATATAAAAAATATTGGGTGAAGAAAGCACCAGAGGGGGGCCACCCACCATCCATGAGGGTGGGGGGCGCGCCCTACCCCCTAGGCGCGCCCCCTGTCTCGTGGGCCCCCTGGCAGGCCTCTGATGCCCATCTTTGGCTATATGAAGTCTTTCGCCCCAGAAAAGCCATAAGCAAGCTTTCAGGACGAAACACCGCCGCCACGAGGCGGAACCAATCTAGGGATCCGGAGAGGCTGCTCTGCCGGGGAAGCATCCCTCCGAGAGGGGGAAATCGTCACCATCGTCATCACCATCGATCCTCTCATGGGGAGGGGGTCAATCTCCATCAACATCTTCACCAGCACCATCTCATCTCAAACCCTAGTTCATCTCTTGTATCCAATCTTTGTCTCAAAACCTCAGATTGGTACCTGTGGGTTGCTAGTAGTGTTGATTACTCCTTGTAGTTGATGCTAGTTGGTTTATTCGATGGAAGATCATATGTTCAGATCCTTTATGCATGTTAATACCCCTCTGATTATGAACATGAATATGATTTGTGAGTAGTTACGTTTGTTCCTGAGGACATGGGAGAAGTCTTGCTATAAGTAGTCATGTGAATTTGGTATTCGTTCGATATTTTGATGAGATGTATGTTGTCTTTCCTCTAGTGGTGTCATGTGAATGTCGACTACATGACACTTCACCATTGTTTGGGCCTAGGGGAAGGCATTAGGAAGTAATAAGTAGATGACAGGTTGCTAGAGTGACAAAAGCTTAAACCCTAGGTTATGCATTGCTTCGTAAGGGGCTGATTTGGATCCATATGTTTCATGCTATGGTTAGGTTTACCTTAATACTTCTTTTGTTGTTGCAGATGCTTGGAAGAGGGGTTAATCATAAGTGGGATGCTTTTCCAAGGAAGGACAGTACCCAAGCACCGGTCCACCTACATATCAAATTATCAAAGTAACGAACGCGAATCATATGAGCGTGATGAAAACTAGCTTGACGATAATTCCCATGTGTCCTCGGGAGCGCTTTCCTTTATATAAGAGTTTGTCTAGGCTTGTCCTTTGCTACAAAAAAGATTGGGCCATCTTTCTGCACCTTATTTACTTTTTTACTTGTTACTTGTTACAAATTACTTTATCAGAAAACTATCTGTTACCGATAATTTCAGTGCTTGCAAAGACCGCTTGTCATTTCCTTCTGCTCCTCGTTTGGTTCGCACTCTTACTTATGGAAAGGACTATGATAGATCCCCTATATTTGTGGGTCATCAATACTCTTTTTTGGTGCCGTTGCCGGGGAGTGAAGCGCCTTTGGTAGGTGGAATTTGGTAAAGAAAATTTTATATAGTGTGCTGAAATTTACTGTCACTTGTTACTATGGTAAATAATCCCTTGAGGGGCTTGTTCGGGGTACCTTCACCCCGGTCAGTAGAGCAAAGAGTTGCTCCTCAACCTAATGAACCTACTGAAAATGTTTATTTTGAAATTCCTTTTGCTATGATAGAGAAATTGCTAGCTAATATTTTTACAGGAGATGGAACATTGCATCCCAATTTGCACCTAATCAATGTGGATGAAGTTTGTGGATTATTTAAGCTTGCAGGTATGCCCGAGGATGTTATGAAGAAGAAGGTCTTCCCTTTATATTTGATGGGAAAGGCATTGACATGGTTTAGGCTATGTGATGGTATTGGATCATGGAACTACAACTGATTGAAATTGGAATTTCATCAGAAGTTTTATCCTATGCATCTGGTTCATCGTGATCGTATTTATATATATATATATATATATATATATATATATATATATAATTTCTGGCCTCGCAAAGGAGAAAGCATCGCTCAAGCTTGGGGGATTCTTAAGTCAATGTTATATTCATGCCCCAATCATGAGCTCTCAAGAGTAATTATTATTCAAAAAATTTATGCTTGGCTTTCTCTCAATAATGGCTTCATGCTCGATACTTCTTGTACTGGTTCTTTTATGATGAAGACTACTGAATTCAGATGGGATTTATTGGAAAGAATTAAATGCAACTCTGAAGATTGGGGACTCGACGAAGGTAAGGAGTCAGGTATAACACCTAAGTTTGATTGTGTTAAATCTTTTATGGATACCAATGTTTTCGTGAATCTAGCACTAAATATGGACTTGACTCTGAGATAGTATCTTCCTTCTATGAATCATTTATTACTCATGTTGATCTCCCTAAGGAGAAGTGGCTTAAATATCATCCTCCCATCAAAGTAAAAGTAGTTGAACCTATTAAAGTTGAAGAAAATACTATCACTTATAATGTTGATCCTATTGTTCCTACCGCTTATATTGAGAAACCACCTTTCCCTATTAGAATAAAGGATCATGCTAAAGCTTCAACTGTGGTTCATAAGTGTAATACTAGACACCTACACCCTCTAAGCAAATTAAAGTTGAACCTAGTATTGCTATGGTTAAGGATCTCTTGTCCGATAATATTGATGGGCATGTTATTTACTTTTGTGATGAAGCTGCTAGAATTGCTAGACCCGATACTAAAAATAAACATAGACCTGTTGTAGGCATGCCTGTTATTTCTGTTAGAATAGGAGATCATTGCTATCATGGATTATGTGATATGGGTACCAGTGCGAGTGCAATACCTCATTCTTTATATGAAGAAATTATGCATGATATTGCACCTGCTGAAATAGAAGGTATTGATGTTACAATCAAGCTTGCCAATAGAGATACTATTTCAACGATTGGGATTGTTAGAGAAGTTGAAGTCTTGTGTGCGAAAGTTAAATATCCTACTAATTTTGTTGTTCTTGGTTCCCCCCAAGATGACTTTTCCCCATTATATTTGGTAGACCCTTCTTGAATACTGTTAATGCTAAGATAGACTGCAAAAAGGATATTGTTTCTGTTGGTTTAGGGGATATGTCTCATGATTTTAATTTTTCTAAATTTCGTAGACAACCCCATGATAAAGAATTGCCTAGTAAAGATGAAATTATTGGTCTTGCTTCTATTGTCGTGCCTCCTAATGATCCTTTAGAACAATATTTGCTAGACCATGAAAATGATATGTTTATGAATGAAAGAAGGGAAATAGATGAAGTATTCTTTAAACAGGGACCTATTTTGAAACACAACTTCCTATTGAAATTCTAGGGGATCCTCCTCCACCCAAGGGTGATCCTGTGTTTGAGCTTAAACCATTACCTGATACTCTTAAATATGCTTATCTTGATGAAAAGAAGATATATCATGTTATTATTAGTGCTAACCTTTTAGAGCAGGAAGAAGAGAAATTATTGAAAACTCTGAAGAAGCACCGTGCTGCTATTGGATATACTCTTGATGATCTTATGGGCATTAGTCCCACTCTATGCCAGGACAAAATAAAATTGGAGAAAGACGCTAAACCGATGGTTGATCACCAATGACGGTTAAATCCTAAGATGAAAGAAGTAGTAAGAAAAGAAATACTAAAGCTTCTGGAGGCAGGTATAATTTATCCTGTTGCTGATAGTCAATGGGTAAGTCATGTCCATTGTGTCCCTAAGAAGGGACGTACTACTGTTGTTCCTAATTATAAAGATGAATTGATCCCACAAAGAATTGTTACAGGTTATAGAATTGTAATTGATTTCCACAAACAAAATAAAGCTACTAAAAAGGATCATTACCCTTTACCTTTTATTGATCAAATTCTAGAAATATTATCTAAACATACACATTTTTTCTTTCTAGATGGTTATTCTGGTTTCTCTCAAATACCTGTGTCAAAAGAGGATCAGGAAAAGACCACTTTTACTTGCCCTTTCGGTACCTTTGCTTATAGACATATGCCTTTTGGTTTATGTAATGCACCTGCTACCTTTCAAAGATGCATGACTACTATATTCTCTGACTTTTGTGAAAAGATTGTTGATGTTTTCATGGATTATTTTTCTGTATATGGAACTTCTTTCGATGATTGCTTAAGAAACCTTGATCGAGTTTTGTAGAGATGTGAAGAAACTAATCTTGTCTTGAATTTGGAGAAGTGCCACTTTATGGTTAATGAAGGTATTGTCTTGGGGCATAAAATTTCTGAAAGAGGTATTGAAGTTGATAAAGCTAAAGTTGATGCTATTTAAAAGATGTCGTGTCCTAAGGACATTAAAGGTATAAGAAGTTTCCTTGGTCATGCCGGTTTTTATAAGAGGTTCATTAAAGACTTCTCAAAAATTTCCAGGCCTCTAACTAATCTCTTACAAAAAGATATTCCTTTGGTCTTTGATGATGATTGTGTAGAATCATTTGAAATACTTAAGAAAGCTTTGATTTCTGCACCTATTGTTCAGCCTCCTGATTGGAATTTACCCTTTGAAATTATGTGTGATGCTAGTGATTATGCTGTAGGTGCTGTTCTAGGACAAAGAGTTGATAAGAAATTAAATGTTATCCAATATGCAAGTAAAACTCTAGACAGTGCCCAGAGAAATTATGCTACTACTGAAAAAGAATTTTTAGCAGTTTTATTTGCTTGTGATAAGTTCAGACCTTATATTGTTGATTCTAAAGTAACTGTTCACACTGATCATGCTGCTATTAAATACCTTATGGAAAAGAAAGATGCTAAACCTAGACTTATTAGATGTGTTCTCCTACTACAAGAATTTGATTTGCATATTATTGATAGAAAGGGAGCTGAGAACCCCGTTGAAGACAACTTATCTAGGTTAGAGAATGTTCTTGATGACCCACTACCTATTGATGATAGCTTTCCTGATGAACAATTAGCAGTCATAAATGCTTCTCGTACTGCTCCATGGTATGCTGATTATGCTAATTACATTGTTGCTAAATTTATACCACCTAGTTTCACATACCAACAAAAGAAAAAGTTTTTCTATGATTTAAGCCATTACTTCTAGGATGACCCACACCTTTATAAAGAAGGAGTAGATGGTGTTATTAGACGTTGTGTACCTAAGCATGAACAGGAACAGATCTTACGCAAGTGTCACTCCGAGGCTTACAGAGGACAACATGCTGGAGATATAACTGCACATAAGGTATTGCAATCTGTTTTTAATTGGCCTACTCTCTTCAAGGATGCCCGTAAGTTTGTCTTGTCTTGTGATGAATGTCAAAGAATTGGTAATATTAGTAGATGTCAAGAAATATTCACTTGTTATTGAACCATTTGATGTTTGGGGCTTTGATTATATGGGACCGTTTCCTTCCTCTAATGGGTATACACATATTTTAGTTGTTGTTGATTACGTTACTAAGTGGGTAGAAGCTATTCCAACTAGTAGTGCTAATCATAACACCTCTATTAAGATGCTTAAAGAAGTTATTTTTTCAAGGTTTGGAGTCCCTAGATACCTAATGACTGATGGTGGTTCACACTTTATTCATGGTACTTTTCGTAAAGTTCTTGCTAAGTATGATGTTAATCATAGAATTGCATCCCCATATCACCCATAGTCTAGTGGTCAAGTAGAACCGGGCAATAGAGAGCTTAAATTAATTTTGCAAAAGACTGTTAATAGATCTAGAAAGAATTGGTCCAAGAAACTTGATGATGCATTATGGGCCTACAGAACTGCATATAAAAATCCTATGGGTATGTCTCCTATAAAATGGTTTATGGAAAAGCATGTCACTTACCTCTCGAACTAGAACATAAGGCATATTGGGCCATTAAAGAGCTCAACTATGACTTCAAACTTTCCGGTGAGAAGAGACTATTTGACATTAGCTCACTTCATGAGTGGAGAACCCAGGCATATGAGAATGCCAAACTGTTTAAAGAAAAAGTTAAAAGATGGCATGACAAAAGGATACAACAACATGAGTTTAATGTAGGTGATTATGTATTGTTATACAACTCTCGTTTAAGATTTTTTGCAGGAAAACTCCACTCTAAATGGGAAGGTCCTTACGTTATCGAGGAGGTCTATCATTCCGGTGCCATAAAAATCAACAACTTCGAAGGCACAAATCCGAGGGTGGTGAACGGTCAAAGAATCAAACATTATATCTCAGGTAATCCTAGAAATGTTGAAACTAATGTTATTGAAACTGTAACCCCGGAGGAGTATATAAGGGACACCTTCCAGAATGTTTCATCCTCCAAAAAGGAAAAGGTATGTGGTATAGTAAGTAAACCAACTCCAAAATAGTTCTAATACCAATTTTTCTCTATTTTGGAATATTTAAGAAACTAGGAAAAGAAGAAGCAGTCCGGAAAGGACACGAGGCGTCCACGAGGGTGGAGGGCGCGCCCCCTGCCTCGTGGGCACCTCGTGTGCCCTCCGGACTCCATTTTCTTGCAAAATACTTCTTTTGGTCAGTCACAATTCATTATATAATCTCCCGAAGGTTTTGACCACCGTACCACGCAAATATCCTCTGTTTTTGTTTCGAGCTGTTTCTGCTGCAGATTTAGATTGAGATGTCTTCTCAAGAGTCAGTTGGGGAGAGCCGGGTATCCCATCCGACACCGGGACTAGGAGAAAACAGTGATGCTGACCACTTTGGGCCATTAACGAAGGAAGAGATGGAGGCCGACATAAAAAGGATAGATGCCATGGAAGAGGATCAAGAAGTTACTTCTCGTTTCTGAGTCGGATTCATGATGGGGGAACTACAAAGCTCAGCTATTCCAAACTCGGTCATCCCTTCCAATGTTAGATTTCTTTCTTATGAAAATATGAAAAAGAGTGTTACTTGTTCCCCCACAGCTATGTAACATCCATGGATGAAAGGAGCTTTAGCCGTCACGGGCAATTTTCGTAAGGAAATAATGGACCTCAAGCAGCAAGTCAATAAGATCGAGGAAGAGAGTCGTATCCTGAGGGGCATCATTGCCAAGAATATCACATCACCACCTCTGAAGAAAGAGACATAAATACATGGGTATGGGCACTCCCCTTAGCAACTACCAAGCTTGGGGGAGTGCCCCGGTATCGTATCACCATCACACTTTTATCTTTACCGTTTTTCTTAGTTCGATCGTTTTGGTAATATCTTGATCTAGTAGAATAAAATTTTAGTATGACCTAGTTTTGAGTTTTGTTTTATGATCCTTCTATGTAATCGAGTCCGTGAGCTATATATAATAAAGATTTGTTTTGAGTCAAGGGCTTGATTACCTTGCTATGATCTTGAGGGAATAAGATAAAGAATAAAAAGAAATAAAGAGATCATATTAATCTTATGGAGAGTAATGACTTCACATATAAAGAGTATGATGAATAAAAGTTGTTGAGAGTTGACAATCATAGTTTTGGTCATCGTTGCAATTAATAGGAAGTAATAAAGAAAGAGAGGTTTTCACATATAAATATACTATCTCGGACATCTTTTATGATTGTGAGCACTCATTAAAATATGACATGCTAAAGGGTTGATGTTGGACAAGTAAGACAACGTAATGGGTTATGCTTTCTTACATCTGAAATAAATTATATTGTCATGGATCATACAACATGTTGAGCTTGCCTTTCCCCCTCATGCTAGCCAAATTCTTTGCACCAAGTAAAGATACTACTTGTGCTTCCAAATATCCTTGAACCCAGTTTTGCCATGAGAGTCCACCATATCTACCTATGGATTGAGTAAGATCCTTCAAGTAAGTTGTCATTGTTGCAAGCAATTAAAATTGCTCTCTCGATATGTATGATCTATTAGTGTGGAGAAAATAAGCTTTATACGATCCTGTGATGTGGAAGAAATAAAAGCGTCAGACTGCATAATAAAGGTCCATATCACAAGTGGCAATATAAAGTGACGTTCTTTTGCATTAAGATTTCATGCATCCAACCATTACTTCCCTCTGCGAAGGGCCTATCTTTTATTCTTGTCTTATGCAAGAGTCACGGTGATCTTCACCTCTCCTTTTTATACTTTATCCTTTGGCAAACATTGTGTGTTGGAAAGATCCTGACATATATAGCTAATTGGATGTGGTTTTTCATAAACTATTATTGTTGACATTACCCTTGAGGTAAAAGGTCGGGAGGCAAAACTATAAGCCCCTATCTTTCTCTGTGTCCAATTAAAACTTCATACCCATAAGTATTGCGTGAGTGTTAGCAATTGTGAAAGACTAAATGATAGTTGAGTATGTGGACTTGCTGAGAAGCTCTTATATTGACTCTTTCCGATGTTATGATAAATTGCAATTGCTTCAATGACTGAGATTATAGTTTGTAAGTTTTCAATGAAGTTTCTGATTCATACTTGAAATTGTGAACGAATTGTTACTTTAGCATAAGAAATCATATGACAATATATATATGTTGTTGTTCTAAGAATGATCATGATGCCCTCATGTCCATATTTTATTTTATCGACACCTCTATCTCTAAACATGTGGACATATTTTTCGATATCGGTTACCGCTTGAGGACAAGCGGGGTCTAAGCTTGGGGGAGTTGATACGTCCATTTTGCATCATGCTTCTATATCGATATTTATTGCATTACGGGCTGTTATTACACATTATTTCACAATACTTATGCCTATTCTCTCTTATTTTACAAGGTTTGCATGAAGAGGGAGAATGCCGGTAGCTGGAATTCTGGGCTGGAAAAGGAGCAAATATTAGAGACCTATTCTGCACAACTCCAAAAGACCTGAAACTCCACACAAGTCAGTTTTTGAATATATAAAAAATATTGGGCGAATAAATCACCAGAGGGGGGCCACCCACCATCCATGAGGGTGGGGGCGCGCCCCCCTATCTCGTGGCCCCCTGGCAGGCCTCCGGTGCCCATCTTTGGCTATATGAAGTCTTTCGCCCCGAAAAAATCATAAGCAAGCTTTCGGGACGAAACACCGCCGCCACGAGGTGGAACCTTGGCGGTACCAATCTAGGGCTTTGGCGGAGCTGCTCTGTCGGGGAAGCATCCCTCTGGGAGGGGAAATCGTCACCATCGTCATCACCATCGATCCTCTCATCGGGAGGGGGTCAATATAGATCAACATCTTCACCAGCACCATCTCATCTCAAACCCTAGTTCATCTCTTGTATCCAATCTTTGTCTCAAAACCTCATATTGGTACCAGTCGGTTGCTAGTAGTGTTGATTACTCCTTGTAGTTGATGCTAGTTGGTTTATTCAGTGGAAGATCATATGTTCAGATCCTTTATGCATATTAATACCCCTCTGATTATGAACATGAATATGATTTGTGAGTAGTTACGTTTGTTCCTGAGGACATGGGAGAAGTCTTGCTATAAGTAGTCATGTGAATTTAGTATTCGTTCAATATTTTGATGAGATGTATGTTGTCTTTCCTCTAGTGGTGTCCTGTGAACGTTGACTACATGACACTTCACCATTGTTTGGGCCTAGGGGAAGGCATTGGGAAGTAACAAGTAGATGATGGGTTGCTAGAGTGACAGAAGCTTAAACCCTAGTTTATGTGTTGCTTCGTAAGGGGCTTATTTGGATCCATATGTTTCATGATATAGTTAGGTTTACCTTAATACTTCTTTTGTAGTTGCAGATTCTTGCAAGAGGGGTTAATCATAAGTGGGATGCTTGTCCAAGGAAGGGCAGTACCCAAGCACCAGTCCACCCACATATCAATTATCAAAGTAACGAACGTGAATCGTATGAGCGTGATAAAAACTAGCTTGACGATAATTCCCATGTGTCCTCGGGAGCGCTTTCCTTTATATAAGAGTTTGTCCAGGCTTGTCCTTTTCTACAAAAAAGATTGGGCCATCTTGTTGTACCATATTTACTTTTGTTACTTGTTACCCGTTACAAATTACTTTATCACAAAACTATCTGTTACCGATAATTTCAGTGCTTGTAGAGAATACCTTACTGAAAACCACTTGTCGTTTCCTTCTGCTCCTCGTTGGGTTTGACACTCTTACTTTGTAACATCCCGATTCTCGGAATGTTTAAGAAAAAGTTTTCCAAAAATTTAGGGCGAGAAAATTTTTGTTTGTTTTATTTGGTAACAAAGCTTAAATTGGACTTTTATAATTTGGAGGATTTAATTTGAACTAATGCGAACTTAAATTTAAATTGAGTTATGTTCTTCTCTTTTAGTTGGGTTTTGTTTTTCTCTCTTCAGCATATTAAATTATGCGTGAGTGTATGTTTCTTTCGAGTTTCCGAAGTCATTTTTTTAGCCTCTTTCTGTTTCTACTTTTCCATAAAAGAAACTCATTTCCTTTCTACCTAACATTAGGACTCTCTCTTTTCTTGGGTGCAGCCCAAATCTTTGTTTGTTCCATCCAAACTGAATGGGTCTAACCCAATCTGCTCCTCACTTCTTTCTTTTTTCTCCAAACCAAAATGGCCAAGGTCATTTCTTTTTCCTCTTCTCTCTTTCCACTTTCCCACTTGGGCCTGGCCGAACTGGCCCATCTCTCTAGCTAGGAGAGCATCTGTATAACACCCTCGATGCGGCTATATCTCCCACATGTCGAAGCACGACTTAGAGGCATAACCGCATTGAAAGCAATGTCGCAAGTGAGGTAATCTTCACACATCCCATGTAATACATAAGGGAAAGAGATACATAGTTGGCTTACAATCGCCACTTCACACAATTACATGAATAAAGCATTACATCATCCAAATACAATCAAGGCCCGACTACGAAGCCAAAATAAAAGAAGAACCCCAAATGCGACAAAGGTCCCCGATCGACCCCAACTGGGCTCCACTACTGATCAACTAGAACGAAACAACACAAAGGACAAGATCTTCATCGAGCTCCTCCTGAGCTTGGTTGCGTCATCTGCACGGTCTCATCGACACCTGCAAGCTGGTTTTGGAAGTATCTGTGAGCCATAGGGACTCAGCAATCTCGCACCCTCGCGATCAAGACTATTTAAGCGTATGGGTAAGTTAAAGGTATGAGGTGGAGTTGCAGCAAGCGACTAGCATATATGGTGGCTAACATACGCAAATGAGAGCGAGAAGAGAAGGAAAAGCACGATCGAGAAAGTATGATCAAGAATTGATCCTAAACAACCTACGTCAAGCATAACTCCAACACCGTGTTCACTTCCCGGACTCCGCCGGAAAGAGACCATCACGGTAACACACGCTGTTGATTGAATTTAATTAAGTTAAGGTTCAAGTTATCTACAACCGGATATTAACAAATTCCCATATGCCCATAACCACGGGCACGGCCTTCGAAAGTTCCAATCCCTGCAGGGGTGTCCCAACTTAGCCCATCACAAGCTCTCACGGTCAACGAAGGAATAGACCTCCACCTGAGACATTCTGATCAGACTCGGTATCCCGGTACAACAAGACATTTCGACATTGTAAAACTAAACCAGCAACACCGCCCGAATGTGCCGACAAATCCCGATAGGAGCTGCACATATCTCTTTCCCAGGGCACACTTAGATTGTCCTAGGTACGGGCAAGCCAGCCCAGAGTTGCCCCTGGTGGCCACCGACAGCTGACAGGTTGGACCAACACTCAGAGGAGCACTGGCCCGGGGGGGTAAAATAATGATGACCCTTGGGCACGCGACCCCCAAGGGAAAAGAAAAAGGCTAGGTGGCAAATGGTAAAACCAATGTTGGGCATTGCTGGAGAAGCTTTACTTAAGGCAAACTGTCAAGGGGTTCCCATTATAGCCCAACTGCGTAAGAGACGCAAAATCCGGGAACATAACATCGATATGACGGAAACTAGGGCGGCAAGAGTGGAAC
Source organism: Triticum dicoccoides (assembly GCF_002162155.2). Classification (NCBI taxonomy): domain Eukaryota; kingdom Viridiplantae; phylum Streptophyta; class Magnoliopsida; order Poales; family Poaceae; genus Triticum; species Triticum dicoccoides. The sequence continues at coordinate 114,681,125 of NC_041384.1, read as the reverse complement.
AAAACACCAGACATAAGGCCGAGCCTTCCACCCTTTACCAAGTATATAGATGCATTAATTAAATAAGATATATTGTCATATCCCAACAAGTAAATAAATGTCCCAACAAGGAACGCCTCCAATCTTCACCTGCAACTAGTAACGTTATAAGAGGGGCTGAGCAAAGCGGTAACATAGCCAATCAACGGTTTGCTAGGACGTGGGGGTTAAGGGTTTAACATGGCAATTTGGGAGGCTGACAAGCAAATGGTAGGCATCGTAGCATTGGCATAGCAAAAGAGCGAGCAAACTAGCATAGCAAAGATAGTAGTGATTTCGAGGGTATGATCATCTTGCCTGAAATCCCGCAAGGAAGAAGAACGAGTCCATGAAGAAGATAAACGGACATAGACGAACGGATCCTCACAAACTCGACATTAACGGAACCAACCCGAAGAAGCAACACCGGAAAGAAGCAAACAACATAGTAAACAACCACGACATGAACATGGCAGGATGCACAATCAAGTATGATGCATGTCCGGTTTAAGTTTGCATGGCATGGCAAAGTGCACAAACAATCCTACAAATTAAGTGGAGCTCAATATGCATCGGGATGCATATTGACAAAACACCACATCAATTATTTAGTTCTCTCTCGTTTATGTACCCCAACAATATTAAATGTTGATTAACATGGCAAGCGGGTGAAGCAAATGTAAACTACCTATCTAGTCAAGGTTAAATGAGGCCGGAAGCAACGAACAACAATTCCGGAAACTCCTCATATGCATATATTAGGTTTGGTACTGTTCTGCCCTAAACATTATTTTAGAGTTGTTAAACATGAAAGATGAGTGCCCCATGTTAAACTAGGCATTTTTCTACCCCAATTACATATAAAGATTATTAAAATCGGAGTTACGGTTATTTAGTTATGAATTAAATCATTTTAACATGGCATAGGAGCAAATTGATGCAAACAACATTTTTTAACATTTCAAACATAGATGAAAGTTGGATATTATTAATCTACACAAAATTCTGAGCAAGTTTCATATGTAAAACATTTTAATCCGATGCACGGTTAGTGAGTTATTAAATGCATGAACAAGGGGGACTATTCTGCAAAACTGGCGATCTCTGGATAAATAGGAAAAACGTTCAGGCAGAAAAAAATATAGAGCTGGGCCGAAACTGGCCGGCCCAACGAGAGAGAGAAAAAAAAAGGAGGGGGCGGTGGCCTCACCCAAGTGGGCTCAGCCCAGGAAGGGAGGGAGAGGCAGGCCGAGGGAGGCCGGCTGGAGCTGGGCCGAAGGCGGGGCGCTGGCCCGCGCGGGGTGAGGTCAACGGGCAAGGGGAGTGAGCAGCTCCTCTGCTCGCTCCCGAGCGGTCATGGCGGCGGCGCACGACAGGGCCGGCGAGGGTGGAGGTCAGGGACGACAGAACGGGCAGATCAGGCCGGGAACTGGTGGATCCGGCCCTCGGCGGCGGAGGACGGTGTACTAGGCGACCCGAGGCTACATGGCGGGGTTGCCCTGCAAAGAAGAGAGAGAGAGGACATGAGAGCACGGGGAGGACGAGAAGAAGGCCAGACGGCGAGGCTCTCGCCTGAGAGATCAGCGGCGGCGACACAGCGGGCCCCGGCGATGAGCTGCATCATTGAGGGGCTCCTCCCCTCGAGCAGAACCTGAAGCGAGCGCGTTGGCGGGGATCCGGGCCTGCGCGGGTCTCACATGGGCTCGGCGGGCCGCGGCGATGTGCGGTGGCGCGCAGGCTGAGGTGGCGGGCGCCGATTGGGTGAGGGCGACGATGTGATGATGTGGCGGCCTGCTATTGGCCGGAGCAACGTGGCGGGAGGCGGCGGACGCGTCCGGCGGCGGAGTGGACATGTCCGGCGGCGCTGAGGGAGGAGTTTTAGGGTTTTAGGGAAAAGATCCGAAAACGAAAATGAAGGGGTCGATTTATAGAGGTAGAGGGAGCTAGGAAGCTCCAAATGAGGTGCGGTTTTCGGCCATGCGATCATGATCGAACGACCAAGATGATGGAGCAGAGTTAGGTGGGTTTTGGGCCAAAATGGAAGGGTGTTTGGCTGCAACACACACAAGGCCTTCTCGGTCCCTCGGTTAACCATTGGAGTATCAAACGAAGTCCAAATGATACGAAACTTGACAGGCGGTCTACCGGTAGTAAACCAAGGCCGCTTGACAAGTCTCGGTCCAATCCAGAAATGTTTAATCCCCACACAAGAAAGAAAGGTAGAAATGACCACCGGAGGAGAACGGAACGCCGGATTGCAAAATGGACAACGAGGAAAATGCTCGGGCCATGAGACAAACACGTATGCGAATGGAATGCACATGATGACATGATATGCAATGCATGACACGCAAGCAATGACAAGGCAACACCAGCGAATAACTGAATGACACCTGGCACATCGGTCTCGGGGCGTTACAACACTCCACCACGACAAGAGGATCTCGTCCCGAGATCTAGAATGGCACCGGAGGGAAAAACGGAAGAGAAAGAGAAGAGGTAAAACAAATTGCTTCTTTGACAAACGAGTGAATCCAAAGAACCTTGAAAAAGGTTAAGCCATTTCGAGAAAAGAATACAACAAAGATGATCAAAGTTGAAAACACTCGTTAGAACAGAGGGACAAAGAACATTGCGAAAAAACCTTGGGGTTGAAGGGCAAGATATATATTGAAAACACTCCGGTTAAAGAAGGGGATCAAGGAAGTCCAAATTCGGGCAGCACTCTGGTTGAAATGAAAATAATTGAATAAGAACTTGATAAGGAGATAGAACTTGAAAAGAGGGCACGACACTCCGGTTAAATGGACAATCATGAAAAGAACATGATCTTAGAGAAACGAGTTGATAGGTTGAAAAGAGCGACATCACAATGCCTCCGGAACGAAAGAATAGAATAAAGATAATTGGAATAGGAGAAATGAGGAGAAAATGCCAACTACTGCCAAAAGAGGTTGAGAAGGCATCCTTAGGAGAAGGGTCGAACTGAGTTGTTGGAACACCAACAACAAAAAGATAGGCTTGAAGTGGGCCTATGGGAAACATCTCAAAACCAAGAGGTGAAAATCTGCCACTAACGGAAACGATATATTGGATTGATATCAACAAGGAGACGAGAAACTTATTTCACCGGGAGGGTAGATGAAAAACTTGGATCATATATGAGCACCATAAGTAGCAACAATCCTTAGGGAAGGCTTTAGGTGATATATAACCCAAGATAATTCCTATGACGAGATTGATGGATTTAAAATATCTCATTCATGACAACATGTGAATCATGAAACATGAATTCAAATTATCAAGAATGACATAATACCACCTCGAATGGAACGGCTAAAGAATTGCACTCCAGATTCCACGATGAAGAATGCTTGAGCTTCTTAAAAGAATCTCGATGAAAACTTTGAGAAGGAATTAAATCCTTGATGAACCAACATGTAGAACCTTGATGAAGTACTCCGGTAAACAAAAGGATGCTCAAACGAAAGTCAAGAGAAGATGGCAACACAAGGGAAGACTTGCAAAGATTTAGATGAATCTCCGTGGTGATATAATTGCGAGAGGTAGGAACTCCGGGAAAAAAATAAGATGAACAATTGAGACCAAGAATTTTGATGAGCCTCCGAAATAGGGAATTAATCATTAGGATGAAACAAGAATAAGAATTACATTATGCTTATCCATCACCAATTTAAATTGATGACAATCAACGGATTTGGCACACTACTCATTCTCGTAGAAAGGATTAAGAGAGATATCGCATAAACTCGAGAAAATCTTCAACGAACCATTAGTAGGATAGAAACAACGAATAAATTGATATGATAAGAAAGAAGAAGAAATCTTGAACGAACCCACCGTAAGAATTGAAAATGATCGAAGTAGGGGTGCATCACCGGTAAGAATTAGCATATGAACGAAGGTGCTTGAGAGAATTTAGATATATGAGAACGAAGCGATCACGAGCTGATAAGAGAATACTTGAATGATGCGCCAGTAAGATTTGGAGAAAGATAAGTGAAAACTGGAATGGATAAATCTTATTTGATGAACTCCGGATAATCAAACTGAGAAGACTCTTGAATTACTCCGGATGGGTGAGAAAGAATTCTGACAATCGAAAACAATTATGAGAGGATTGCAACAATCTCGAATGACGAAACTTGAAGAGAATGGAGCAAGGTTGAAAGAAGAATCTTCTTCGGTCTTCCAAACTGAGAATGACGACGAGAAATGCCATCATGACTTATTTAGGCACTCCGGAAGAATCAAAAGCGAAGAGATTGAGTCCACGATGAAAATAATTTGAACGATCTAGGAGATGGCATTTGACTGATGATAACTCATTCTTACGTCAAACTTCAAAAGGAAATTTTTGAGGATAGCTCCGGAAAAATAGAAGAGTCAGGTAAGATCCTGGGAAAAGACATGTGGGTTAGGGCCCACTCAAAATAAGCACCGTTGAAAAGATTTAAAAGAGAGAAAGCACCGGTTGAATTAAATGACTTGAATGAGATAACAACCTCGAGATATCTTCAGCACTCCGAAACAAATGAATAGTGAGGAGTGGATGATTAAGAGGTGCACCGGTATGAGAAGGTATTTGAAACGAGGAAAAAGAATATGATCAACAAAACTTGACTTGAAATCACCGGAGATGAAAAGAATGAAGAATGACGAACTAGAAGCTCCGTTAGAATCTTCATGAGAATCCCCGGATAAGAATATTGACGGAAAGAATGGAGAGACTTCACATGAATAGGATGGACACTTGATTACGAAATCTGAGTCCTTGAATAAAAAGGGTGGGAAACACAAATGCAACTTGAGATGGATGAAACAAACACCGTTGAGAAGAACTGATACTTGAACTTGTGAATGTTGAAGTGAACGGATCCACTTGAGGAGAAGCACATCGGTGAAAAGGATTGACATGACAATCTCGATTATCATGACGGATTAGTATTCACATAGAAGTATGAGAACACCACTGGGAAAAGGTATGGAATCAACATTTGACTTCGAAGCAACTCGAATACCACAACTCAAAACAAAACAAAGGATTGGCTTGCAGAATCAGCTAGAACAAACATATGATAGAGATTTCGCCCGAAGTTTTCGTGGTGGGGCCTACACGGGCTCGATCGTACAGCACCATCATGTACAAGGCAGTGCACATGACATACGAAGCGTCCCCGAGTCGGCATAGCCAAGGACTCTTTAAGACACAATGAGACCACTGTAAAACCGACCGTGAATAGGCGGACCACTAGACGTCGAACCCCAATTTCATACCATACATCTGTCGGAAAGATATCCTAAGAGCTACTTGAATTCCCACCTATGAAACTCCCGAAATTTTCCGGTTATGCAATCAGGTGTTGGGGATACAGGGGAAGCATAATATCTCACCCAAACTAGCAAATCCTACATCCAGCTGTATCCATCCTTCAACACATAACCAAGAAACCTTCGGAAATCATCTACCTCAACCTTCGAAAAGCATCCGTTATACAAGTTATGGCGATACTCCCGAACTCCCACCCCAGTACTGGGTGGCGTCGAGGTTATCTCACCAACGAACTGCATAAAAGAGATTTTCGATGTCGGCGTACTAAACTCAGCTATTCCAGAACTGCAATGATAAAATTATGACGACAACACCTCAGAGCTCAACTCCCCGGGACACTTCCACAAAACCCCTGACAGGAGGCACCAAGACAATGTTCTCATCATAAAACAATCGGAACGATTCCAAGATACCCACGTGATCCTAAAAAAAATTAGTGAAATTTGAGAAGAGAAGAGTCAAAACTCTACGTCTGGATGCCTTACCAAAGCGATGAGGAGACTGGGAAGTAAAAAGAATTCCTAAACTCTCCGATATATAATTCCTAAATGACTCAAAACATTTTTCTAGACACAACTCGGCCGCTAATAACGATCAAGCAATGGGGCTCCTAAGGTTGGGGAAGGCTCTGATACCAACTTATAACACCCTCGATGCGGCTATATCTCCCACGTGTCGAAGCACGACTTAGAGGCATAACCGCATTGAAAGCAATGTCGCAAGTGAGGTAATCTTCACACATCCCATGTAATACATAAGGGAAAGAGATACATAGTTGGCTTACAATCGCCACTTCACACAATTACATGAATAAAGCATTGCATCATCCAAATACAATCATGGCCCGACTACGGAGCCAAAATAAAAGAAGAACCCCAAATGCGACAAAGGTCCCCGATCGACCCCAACTGGGCTCCACTACTGATCAACGAGAACGAAACAACACAAAGGACAAGATCTTCATCGAGCTCCTCCTAAGCTTGGTTGCGTCATCTGCACGGTCTTATCGACACCTGCAAGCTGGTTTTGGAAGTATCTATGAGCCACAGGGACTCAGCAATCTCGCACCCTCGCGATCAAGACTATTTAAGCATATGGGTAAGGTAATGGTATGAGGTGGAGTTGCAGCAAGCGACTAGCATATATGGTGGCTAACATACGCAAATGAGAGAGAGAAGAGAAGGCAAAGCACGATCGAGAAAGTATGATCAAGAAGTGATCCTAAACAACCTACGTCAAGCATAACTCCAACACCGTGTTCACTTCCCGGACTCCGCCGGAAAGAGACCATCACGGTAACACACGCTGTTGATTCAATTTAATTAAGTTAAGGTTCAAGTTATCTACAACCGGATATTAACAAATTCCCATCTGCCCATAACCACGGGCACGGCTTTCAAAAGTTCCAATCCCTGCAGGGGTGTCCCAACTTAGCCCATCACAAGCTCTCACGATCAACGAAGGAATAGACCTCCACCTGAGACATTCCGATCAGACTCGGTATCCCGGTACAACAAGATATTTCGACAGGGTAAAACTAAACCAACAACACCGCCCGAATGTGCCGACAAATCCTGATAGGAGCTGCACATATCTCTTTCTCAGGGCACACTCAGATTGTCCTAGGTACGGGCAAGCCAGCCCAGAGTTGCCCCTGGTGGCCACCGGCAGCTAACAGGTTGGACCAACACTCAGAGGAGCACTTGCCCGGGGGGGGTAAAATAATGATGACCCTTGGGCGCGCGACCCCCAAGGGAAAAGAAAAAGGCTAGGTGGCAAATGGTAAAACCAATGTTGGGCATTGCTGGAGAAGCTTTACTTAAGACGAACTGTCAAGGGGTTCCCATTATAGCCCAACCGCGTAAGGGACGCAAAATCCGGGAACATAACACCGATATGACGGAAACTAGGGCGGCAAGAGTGGAACAAAACACCAGGCATAAGGCCGAGCCTTCCACCCTTTACCAAGTATATAGATGCATTAATTAAATAAGATATATTGTGATATCCCAACAAGTAAATAAATGTCCCAACAAGGAACGCCTCCAATCTTCACCTGCAACTAGTAACGTTATAAGAGGGGCTGAGCAAAGCGGTAACATAGCCAATCAACGGTTTGCTAGGACATGGGGGTTAAGGGTTTAACATGGCAATTTGGGAGGCTGACAAGAAAATGGTAGGCATCGTAGCATTGGCATAGCAAAAGAGCGAGCAAACTAGCATAGCAAAGATAGTAGTGATTTCGAGGGTATGATCATCTTGCCTGAAATCCCGCAAGGAAGAAGAACGAGTCCATGAAGAAGATAAACGGACGTAGACGAACAAATCCTCACAAACTCGACGTTAACGGAACCAACCCGAAGAAGCAACACTGGAAAGAAGCAAACAACATAGTAAACAACCACGACATGAACATGGCAGGATGCACAATCAAGTATGATGCATGTCCGGTTTAAGTATGCATGGCATGGCAAAGTGCACAAACAATCCTACAAATTAAGTGGAGCTCAATATGCATCGGGATGCATATTGACAAAACACCACATCAATTATTTAGTTCTCTCTCATTTATGTACCCCAACAATATTAAATGTTGATTAACATGGCAAGAGGGTGAGGCAAATGTAAACTACCTATCTAGTCAAGGTTAAATGAGGCCGGAAGCAACGAACAACAATTCCGGAAACTCCTCATGTGCATATATTAGGTTTGGTACTGTTCTGCCCTAAACATTATTTTAGAGTTGTTCAACATGCAAGATGAGTGCACCATGTTAAACTAGGCATTTTTCTACCCCAATTACATATAAAGATTATTAAAATCGGAGTTAAGGTTATTTAGTTATGAATTAAATCATTTTAACATGGCATAGGAGCAAATTGATGCAAACAACATTTTTTAACATTTCAAACATAGATGAAAGTTAGATATTATTAATCTACACAAAATTCTGAGCAAGTTTCATATGTAAAACATTTTAATCTGATGCACGGTTAGTGGGTTATTAAATGCATGAACTAGGGGGACTATTCTGCAAAACTGGCAATCTCTGGTAAATAGGAAAAACATTTAGGCAGAAAAAAATATAGAGCTGGGCCGAAACTGGCCGGCCCAATGAGAGAGAGAAAAAAAGGAGGGGGCGGTGGCCTCACCCAAGTGGGCTCGGCCCAGGAAGGGAGGGAGAGGCAGGCCGAGGGAGGCCGGCTGGAGCTGGGCCGAAGGCGGGGCGCTGGCCCGCACGGTGTGAGGTCAACGGGCATGGGGAGCGAGTGGCTCCTCTGCTCGCTCCCGAGCGGTCATGGCGGCGGCGCACGACAGGGCCGGCGAGGGTGGAGGTCAGGGACGACGGAACGGGCAGATCAGGCCGGGAACTGGTGGATCCGGCCCTCAGCGGCGGAGGACGGTGTACTAGGCGACCCGAGGCTACATGGCGGGGTTGCCCTGCGAAGAAGAGAGAGAGAGGACATGAGAGAGAGCACGGGGAGGACGGGAAGAAGGCCAGACGGCGAGGCTCTCGCCTGAGAGATCAGCGGCGGCGACACAGCGGGCCCCGGCGACGAGCTGCATCATCGAGGGGCTCCTCCCCTCGAGCAGAACCTGAAGCGAGCGCGGTGGCGGGGATCCGGGCCTGCGCGGGTCTCACATGGGCTCGGCGGGCCGCGGCGAAGTGGGGCAGCGCGCAGGCTGAGGTGGCGGGCGCCGATTGGGTGAGGGCGGCGATGTGATGATGTGGCGGCTTGCTATTGGCCGGAGCGACGTGGCGGGAGGTGGCGGACGCGTCCGGCGGCGGAGTGGACATGTCCGGCGGCGCTGAGGGAGGAGTTTTAGGGTTTCAGGGAAAAGATCCGAAAACGAAAATGAAGGGGTCTATTTATAGAGGTAGAGGGAGCTAGGAGGCTCCAAATGAGGTGCGGTTTTCCGCCACACGATCGTGATCGAACGACCGAGATGATGGAGCAGAGTTAGGTGGGTTTTGGGCCAAAATGGAAGGGTGTTGGGCTGCAACACACACGAGCCCTTCTCGGTCCCTCGGTTAACCGTTGGAGTATCAAACGAAGTCCAAATGATACGAAACTTGACAGGCGGTCTACCGGTAGTAAACCAAGGCCGCTTGACAAGTCTCGGTACAATCCGGAAATGTTTAATCCCAACACAAGAAAGAAAGGTAGAAATGACCACCGGAGGAGAACGGAACGCCGGATTGCAAAACAGACAACGGGGAAAATGCTCGGGCCATGAGACGAACACGTATGCGAATGGAATGCACATGATGACATGATATGCAATGCATGACACGCAAGCAATGACAAGGCAACACCAGCAAATAACTGAACGACACCTGGCACATCGGTCTCGGGGCATTACAATCTGCTCTCCTTCCTTCTGTACGTTCACAATGACATGAAGAGAAACAACCACCTACAAATACATAGGAAACTCCTGCATCCTTCTTTAAATCCTCTTTCCTTCTTTATTTCTCTCCACTTTCCATTTTTCAATGCCAACCCAAGCGCTTCTCCTTCCTCACGGCTCCACCCACACTTGAACGTACATGCGCACACGAAGCTGAAACGTACAGGCACTAGCACCCCTCATTCTCCCAACCGTTCTCAAATCCGTGAGTATATATATGTGTGCCCCTTGCTCCTCTTCCAGACCCATATCAACTCCTCCCTTCTCCCTTCCTCAATCTCTCCAAAACTCTCTTCGAACTGCTGTTGTTCCATGGATGCCGGTGCTCGTTCCTGGTGGCGTAGACCATCTCCATCAGCACCCTTGCGCCCCAAGGTTCCTCTTCACACCACAGATCCATTCAGAGGAGAACAAACATGTTCCGTCGATCACACGCAAAGAATTTTACATGTCCGTTCACACTGTTCAGCGAGTTCGTCGCATCGATTCGTCGCGCTCAGTAAGTTTCTGTCCAATTCCTTATGCACGTATACTGTATCCTATCTAACCTACCTCCTATACAACTAATTCTAGCCATGATGGTAGTTGGCCATGCACATGACGGAGGCGTGCCGCTGCCACCACTTGGGATTGCCGCCGCTGTCACGAGGGCATGTCTGATAACTCCATCCATGTTATCTTCTTCACCTTGTACGCAGGAGCACGCCAACATCTTCTTCCACGCTATTGATCGACCACACATGATTTTTTTACACAACTTCTTTGACTCCATTCGTGGGGTTCATCTCATCGTTCCTCAAACCTAGTGAGCTACTCCTCAATTCCTGTTGTACACATATTCAACACCGTACGTTGTATCTCCTAGACATCACTATGCAACCCATCTATGTTGTTGCTCACGCCGATGCATCAATTGATGCCATCGACATGTCCGCGTACTTTTAGTTCATCGAATAATCTTGTGTTCAACATACGATTTGTTTCTCATGTCCATAGTAAACCCATGGAGGAGTTAAATCTCTAGTTTCATCAATAGGAGTTTAGTATAAATTTTGTTATAGTCCTTGCCAAGATTGAATGGAGTTTGTTCATCGGTTAAATTTTGTATTAACATATTATTGTTCATTAGTTTGCCATATGCCTAGGTGTACATCCTATTGGTCTCATATTTTGTGTGTGTGAATGACTTATTAAATTTATTGTTTATCGATTAGAGTTTTTGTTGTCGCAAGTAAATAATATTTTCTGTGTATGGTTATTGTCTTGTGTTAGACATGTCTATAGATTTTAATATAGTTTTGTATGGTTTGATGTATATAATGCATGCCTAATTGTAGTAGTATATCAGGCTTTTGTTTCATATTAGTTCTTGTGATTTATTAACACGTATAGTAGTTGACCGGTGAACTCTTATGTTAGTATGGTATTTGTATGTTCATTATATGCCTATGAGTCGCTCCTACTTATTTCGTAATTTTGTGAGTTAAATATCATTGACCAGATTTGTTGTAAGGATTGCTTTTATTTATATTATATTTTTACATTGTCTCATGTGTTATTTTTGTGTAGCATGTAGCCCTATATTGCATGAGTAAAATATTTGGTGAACATTCGCCATGTTTATAATTTTGTAGGATTATTATAGACTTTACTTGTTTATCGAATCATTAAATACTTGATGGCTTGACTATTTAATTCTGATTAGCATGGTGACATCTGATATGGTTTATATATTCATTTCCCTCCATGTCGCATATTTGTTTTAATTGTTTGAAATCATTTTCATGTTTACCATAGATATTTATATATTTTCGTACATGTTGTTGCATTGCTTCTTTATGCTAGAGGACAAATGAAATGCTATGCTGTTTGAGAACATATCCATTGTAGTTCCTTGTCGCATAATATATTAGTGCCTTCATTCCTCTTGTTTTGTAGATGTTTGTTATCTAAGATTACATCGGTAGTTCGTTTACATCATAGATTTGTTTGTGTTTGTATTGTCGAATCAATGCTCTTAGCATATAACTTTAGCTTATTGTCTTTTTGGGTAATTATCAGTTGTTTTGTTTATCTAGATCAATATCTATGCATGCTTAGTTGGTCGTCAAGACATTTTAGCACTTGCTCTGTGTTATCAAGTTGTTATGATCATTGATAGTAGGCATATGGTAGTAGTTATAATCTCATACATTCAAATAGGCATGATTCATTCTTGCTTCATCAGCACCATGGCATGATGTTATGATTGCATAACTAGATAGCAATCATGTGTGTGTACCAATTCTTGTTTGTATGATGCCTAGTTGTGTACTTAAGGTACTTGCAAGTGTTGGATGCACTAAATATAGATACATGCCACTTTCTTACTCATGCTAGTATAGTTCATTGCTTGATGTTGTCGATGGCATGGTCTAGTTGTTTACTTCCCTACATGCTTAGAATGCTTCCTCGAGGAACTAGTCTATTAGGGTTCTGTGCTCATAGTAGACTTCATACTTAACTAACTTGTTATCAACCAAGTTATGTTATAGTTACTAGTTGTATTCTATTGGTAGCGTAGTTTGGCATCTTGTGTCATGCTTAGCGTTATATCTAGTCTACCTCTCTATTACATTGTTATATGCCTAGACTTCTTCATATCTAGTTTATCTAGTGGTTGCATTGTTATAACTCTAGTTGTCATTCATTTAAGTGATTTATCATGTCTTGTTATGTCTATGTGCTATATATATATATATATATATATATATATATATATATATATATAGTTGAGTACTTAGTCTCTTGTGTGTTCTTATGGATGATTACTTTGGTCTTATGGTAGCCTCAGGAGTGTTCGGTCTTGTTGCAATAGTTCCTCGCATGCTAAGATAGTTTACCTTTCATGTTAGTTGAGTTGTGCCTTACTCATACGCTTAGTGCACATAGTTTAGTTTGTTGTTATGCATGTTGTGGCAATCTTTTGCTAGTGGTTAATATCATAGTTCGTATTAGAATGCTATTCTTGATCGCCAAGTCTTCCTTAGCCATGTCAACCTAATTAACCCTGTCACTTCATTGAATCATTTCTCTTATCTTCCAATCATGTTATCTCCTTTGGGAATCTCCTTCTGATCACTATCTTGGTGTCCATCCACTCTTAATTTGTTTTGGATGTTATTTGGATTACTTTTGCTTTGGTATTTATTTGACTTTCATTTGCTATCATTATGATGAGTAGGGAGTGACGACGATGTTGGACATGGACAGAAACAGGTTACCGAAGAGGGACTCAACAACGAAGGCATGCCTCCTTCTTTGATCATACTTATCCTATGATTTACAAAATTGCATTGAGTTTTATTGTTACTATTGTGCATGCTATTTTAATTCTCGTAGCTAGCGTGTAGATTGACACATTACCTTGATCCGCTTGTCGCCTATTTACTTGACACCTGAGTAGAAGTATAAAGTTCCCGTAGAGTAGAAATGCTTAGCCATGCTTATCACCCTATAGGTGCCTTGTTGAATGACCTCTGAGTCATTGACAGTTGGAACTTAACGCAGAGCTAGGCCTGTTGCCCCTTGTTGACCTTGTCTATCCTCTTCTACTCTAGGTGAAACTTACCATCTGAGTACTGGCGCGGGCGACAGCTGAATCAAGGATTGAAGGAGCGATTGGCTGCCCTTCATGAGTTGAAGGGGGCAATCAGTCGTCCGTGCCGCATAAGGCCTAATAAGTCTTGGATTTGAAGATTGTGATAATAGTAAAGCCACATGCTATATGGGCACTGGCTTGGTCAAGTAAGCTATTCAGCCTTAGGTGTCGATGTCACCGTACCACAGATGGGATAGCTGCCTTGCGAGGAGTATCCTCGGCACAGATGGGGGGACCGGTTTGAGGATGTACTCTCAGTTTAGTGGACTAGACCCGGTGGGCATATCACATCTTTGGGGGATCTAGTCCAAAGACCTCGTCACAATCTCCCTGCCGGTATACCAAATGGTGTACTATACCAGCGGCCACTGGTGGCATCAAGACGAGATTGTGTCGTGTGGGTAAAGTGTACAACCTCTGTAGAGTGTAAAACTATTCGAATAGTCGTGTCCACGGTCATGGACGACACATGAATCTTTCTTGACGTACAGGACCTGTCTTGCTTATTCCCTCTTTGCCCCTATTCTTGAAGCCTATGAAGGATGTGAGTTGATCGAGGATCCTCACTTTGATGAAAGTTATTCTGGTGATAAAACATGTTTTCATCTAAAACTGCTTTTATCCAACTACTTTATTTGACAAACAAAATTAGCTTTATGCAAATGAGCCATACAGGCTTCCTTTGAAGCCACATGTAGCTATTAGGTCCTTCCCCAAGGGAGGCATGTTGAGTACGTAATATACTCATGGCAATAATTTTGTTGACAACAGAGTTGCATGGAGATGAAGGTGATGACTACGACTATTATGGCGATCCATAGGAGTGAGGTCAGGTGGACTACATCGACTGCCTATGGCTGAGATGGAGTCTCTACGCATTGTACTTTCCGCTGTTTTCCTGAATGTAATAAGTGTCATGAGACATTTATCTAGGTATGCCTTGTGGCAAGATATATTTAAAATTGTAATACATTTTATGTATTGTGCAATGATATCATTTCACTCTGTTGTCAACAATGATCCTGGGGTTGACAAATATACACAGGAGGGTCTGGAAGTTAATTCCGGGTTCTCACATACTTATCGAAAGGACTACGATAGACCCCCTATACTTGTGGGTCATCAACAAGGACCCAAGTTGGACTCCCAAGTTCTTCGGTGAGCTGGCTCCATATCCTACCCCTAGCTCCCTCTTTTCTACTCCTATAGCATGCTCTATTGGACTCATGCTCTGCTCCTACACCAGCAGCTTGATTGGTTCTATATACACTAGCAGCATTAACTCATGTACATGTAATTGGACTCCCAGGGTGTTGTTCTTGTAAATTCTTCCATGTCTTTCTCTTTTGCTGGTGCTACTACACATGTTAGATTGTTAGTTGTACTTGTTTCCATCTCAAATTACTTATCTTCTTGAACATATGTCTAATGCATGGTGCATGTAGGATGTGCTCCATGTGGATATCTATGCATTTGTTAAGATTTTTGTAGCACATGCTATGGCCTCAAAGATTGTTTATTTTATTTTTGTTCATACATGAGCACAGTTTTTTATTGTCGTCAAGGGGTGAATTGATTTGATCGTTAATATGTGGCTGGATGTGATGTTTTGCAGGCTGAAGGCGCTAAGGTGTTGGAGACATGCATGTACTTGTTGAGCGTTTTATCTGTAGAGTGCTATATTGTGATTGGTGTAATATTGTATAGTTATATTATGATTGGTGGAATGTAATAAACTTGATTGGCATATCGGTGATTTGGCTGTTATTTGAATATATTTCAAATGTTTTCTGTGATTGGTATATCGTTGAGTTACAAATTGTGAAAAATTAAAACCTGATGTTTGGGACCTAGTGCCTAGAAGAATCTGACGATGTGCACCCAGTTGACCACAATAATATGAAAATTGAATGTTACAAAAAACAAAGAAAACCCGAGAACCAAAATTATATAGAATGTGAAAATGCTGCATCTCAGAAAGCAAAAAAGGCCGAATCAATGGCCCAAGCCCATGTAGCTAGCGAAAATTAACATGAAAAATAAATATTAAAAAGTCTGAAATTAATGGGCTCGGCCCATGTAAAACACCGAATTGGACCGGGCTGATTCTTATCCATGTCAGCTTGCCACGCTAGATCCTACGTGGCTTGGGGAGGCTGCCAGTGACAAAAAATTTGGTCGTCGAACCAACGAACTTTTACATATCACAAAGAAGGTCGTCAATTTCAGTTTACGACGGCCAGCTTTTGACCATCTGTTTTTGGTCACAAAAAGGTCGCAAATGAAAAACAATGGCCATTCAGCGACCAATAGTGATGGTCTAAAGTTGGCATATTTCTTGTAGTGCATCTCTGCTGCTTCCGCAGCGCGGCCGGACCAGTATGCTGCATCGACGGCGTGGCGGGACCTCCGTGCTGCTTCGGCGGTGCAGCGAGACCTTTGTGCTACAACTTCCGCGCGGTGGGACATGTCGGCTGCTTTCGCGGCGAGGCGGGACATCTCTCGTGCTTCCGTTTCCATGCTCGCCTCTCCCTGGTGGTAATCTCTCGACCAAGAACTCACGCTGGCCATGGCAGACACAAGAGAAGGATGCTAAATGACTTGTTTGTTGTTGTGGATGAGGAGTTTAGGGGGAATGCACAGTCATCTTGGCATAGTATTATTTATAACCGAGTACTAATATGCTCCTAAGTGGGAAACCGTTTAGGTTGTGATCGGTGTGAACATGTTTGCAATTAAATATAGCGTGGTAGTAATTTGGAATGTGACGAGAGGCAAGCTAAAAATGTATTGAAGGTTCTAATTTCGAAGTGCGGCACTATTCCTGAATGGCGCAACGTGGGCACATGTTCTTGGCCGTGATGTACCATATGCCATGGTACTTCTTTTTCTATTGCTGTGTACGTGCAATAACTGGTGCCGCCGGATACATATCTTGCGGTTATTGAGGCGTTCGACAGGAATAGCCTTGTGGCGAGCTATAGACTAGTCTTTTTTTTCACACGCATTACATCGACACATATCATATCTCTTCCTCTTTCCCACACACACACCTATCTCTCGGGACTTCTCGCACACACCATCTCTAGCTCCCTTGGTCGATGCCACCCACATACGCTTGTACTCCGAGTTTAGTACGTTATACATGAATAGAAGAGGTGCACGCACGCACTCGTCCTCTCTCACACATGCATCTGTAGCTACGAATTGTAGTGTTCTCAACCATCCGATTGGCTCTATCATAGGTTTCCTGTTGCTCCTTGGCCTTGAGATTGAGAAGTTTAAAACGCGGAGGCTAAGCTGGAGGCGCGAGGTTTTGGTTAATGTGCGTCCCGCACACGGTACCTACACGACACGAGCTTCGTCTGCCTGGTGCGCAGTCGGGTGAGTTGTCCAAGTATAGACACAACCAGGCCCTCCTTGGTATCCATGCCTTGACTTATGCATAGAGAAATTAGGATCGGAGGGAGTAGTACTACTTTGATGTGTCGCGTCAACTCGCACAAGTAGGCAACACTTCCTGAACAAACAAGCATATAAGTTGTTATACTTCTTACCCAAAGGATCTTTCACTACTAGGAAAAGGCCTACTAATGGCGCACCTAATTTGGCCATTAATGGCGCATTAGTGGTGCGCCATTAGTGCCACACCATTAGTATATTTTACTAATGGCGCACCACAGGTGCGCCATTAGTATCTGGTATACTAATGGCGCACCTCAGATGCGCCATTAGTATATACAACAGTGCGCCATTAGTATGCCTCCCAGGGGGCCATGTATACCCAGGTGCTTTGGCATACTAATGGCGCACAACAACAAGATGCGCCATTAGTAACTTCGGCATACTAATGGCGCACTGTTTAATGATGCGCCATTAGTATCCTTTGGCATACTAATGGCGCACTGTGATGTGATGCGCCATTAGTATGAATATTAGGTTTTTTTATTTTTTAATTTTCTTTTTTTTTTGCACAGGTTACAAAATGTATAATTGGACAAAATATAGACAGCACACATCAACAACAGATTCATCGAATACAATAGAAGATTAGTCTCTGAATACAATTCATCATATTAGTCTCCGAATACAATTCATCATATTAGTCTCCGAATTGAAAAGACCGAACGAAGATAGAACATTATATTACAAGTCTCGAGACCGCGAGTAGCGAGTTTGTCTTCACATTACAAGTCGATATCGATCATCTAAACTACCATCACATAGAAGAGAGTTGCGGTCATCACGATGAGCATCATCACGATGAAACTCGTCTTCATCCGGTTCCTCCAGCACTCCCTCCCCTCTCCCGCTAGATAGCGAGCGTATCTAGATTTGGCCTTGGCCCTAGTGGTGTACCCTTTGTAACTGTTACCGCTGAATCTGTGAACCTGGCTCCAACACTCCTTCCAGTCGTCGTAGACTCCGGGAACCTTACCCTTGTACACGACATACGACGGCATCGCTATGCAGTAGCCAAACGAAACGTTAGTACCAATTCACAGACAATACATAAGCAATATATAAGTATGCAACAAAACGATCGGAAGAGAAAAGCAAGACATTAATAGCATCGATTACATCTAAGTCGAACGACTCTCGAAACCAAAGAGACATACTACAAGTTCATTAAAGTTTAATTACAACATGAGCCAATCGATGTTTCAGAACTAGACACAACATCACTGCTTTTGACTCGACTCAAGGGACCGGAGCGTGGATGAAGCCGCCGTCTATCGTGGGAGTCATGAAATAAGGTCGTTGTCAGCCTGCATTTGTAGCATTGTGTCGATGTCACTGTTGGACGGTTGATTTCTGAGGTAGAACTGCCCCGAGGTACGAAGGACATCTTGATGGATGATTTCCGCAAACTCTGACTGGATGCGAAAGAATTCTTGTCTGATGTCCGCGTCCTGGATTGCCGACAAGCTCGCGGCCCAATCTTTGAGTTTACTCGGTAGCAAAAGTTGATGATGGTCCCGTACGATTGCCCGCATGTGATGGATGGCGTAGTAGGCACCCTTTTGACTGCCAGGCGGCTGCTTGACGCAGCAGAACGTCGTATTGTGGGAGAACACGTGCTTGCCGTACTTACGAATAGGCCTGGTGAAGGTGCCTCCAGATTTGACGTAGCCGGGGAGAACATCATCAAGAACCTTCTTGACATTTGTGTAGTCTACGTTCGACTGACGGTCCGGGTCGAAATACGTGGCCATGGAATATTTGGGGCTTAGGAGGATGAGCGTGCAATGTGTATCACTGCAGAAAACACGGAATGTTAAAAGAAAAACGATCGAAATCTAAGAATTCATATGTTACGGGGCGGTTGAGGGGAGGACTTACTCAGAAAAGTAAGGCACGAGGAAGTTATCCTTAGGTTTGCCAGAATGACGCCTTCGAGGTAAGAAGTCGCGACTTGCCGGTCCCCAGCGCTGCCCAAGATCTTGGCACGCATGTAGAAGGGGTCGACTATCACGATGTCCGGGGTCTTGTCGCGAATGATCCGCATCTCCATACTCAGCGAAAATAGCCGAACAAAGGTGTAGTGCAGTGGATGAAGGTTCAACATAGCATGGATGTCATCAAACCGCAGGACGATCGTACCCCCGATGGAGTTATCCACAAAGCCCTTGCCCTCTGGCACCTTGGCCGCGAAAACCGGGTATGCCACATCCTTCTCTCCGAGATGCCGCTTCTCCAAAGAAAGAACACTGTCATGCAGACTCCACATAGCACCGGTTGCAGCATCGAGCATATTTCTCGGTAGCATCGGCCTACCCGCCACATGCACCCTCCTCGAGATATCCTCAGGTGAAGGTGGCCCGTCCTGAGCACGGATCGTACTCGGTGCCGGCTGGCCTGCACCCTTGTGAGTCTTTCTTTTGTGTGCCTTCTTCTTCTCTTTGTAATGGGACCGAGTTCTGCTCACAGACCGCCTTCTTGAGTGTGTTGGGGCTGATAATATTTCGCACCTCGCCTATCTAGGGCTCGGTGAAGTCGGCAGCTGGAGGCGTCTCCTGAGAGCTGAACGGCAGACGATGCCTGTTGCAACTTGGCTTCTCCGCGGTACCAGCTAGATCACGCACGTCTTTTGTTGGGTTGGGTTCTTGAGAAGGAGGCCCCATGAAGTCGCCACCGTACCCATGATCGGCAAAGTACTGATCGACGTTGGCAAATGTATCGTCGTCGTCGTTCTGATCCTGTGCCATATGCATGTTTGGATCCAGTGGCATAGGGATGTCCGGCACCGTTGCGGCGGTTTTGCCATGGGGCCGACTTGGCGCCGGCACGACTGGCGGTGTTGTCTTTGGGGTGGTGTCCCCCGCCCTCAAACGAATCTGGCTCTTCGGCCAAAGCAGGGGCCAGCTCAGGCAGGCGCTGAGGGTCATCACGTCATCATCGTCGGCCCCGACAGGTCGAATCAGAGGTAACAACTCGTCGCAGCCTGGCAGCACCCGAACCAGTTGAACACTAAACAAGTTGGGTGGCATCTGGGTACCGTGGAACAAGGGGTTGCCCGGTTGAATGATTTTGCCCTTGGCGACATCGACCAACTCGTTGTTCACGAAGTGCAGGAGAGTGCACGGAACGTCGGCGGCGCCCTGCGAAAACATGTAGGGCGTCAGGGATGCCTAGTCAAAGGCAAGGAGATGAAGTCCTCGGCCGAGAGAGGCTTAATTAGTTACCGTGATGATGGCGTCGAGATCGGCTAATGTCGAGGCACCGCCAACGGCGGGCGTGCAGTTGACGGAGGGGCCGCTTGCTGCAGAGGTGTCGGCCGGCGTACACCCGGGTGCATTAAGCTCCCGTGCCGGCGTCGGAGACACCAATGGCCCCGCCATCATGTTTTGCGAGTTGCTGGCCATGAAACTAGGAATCAGAGCCGGCCCCTGTTGGCCGCCCGCAATCCACGCACTAATCCCCTGGATCAAGGTAGGCACAATGGCAGTGATCGTCCTTCCGAGTTGTTGTTCCACTTGCTCTTGGACAATCTCCGAAATCCGCGCCACCTGTGCCCTGAGTTCTTGAACCTCGCGCGCCTGGCTTTCCGAGCTAGTCTTTTTCTCCTTTCGCCCACCAGTGTTATAGTATGACGACCATTTTGTCGACAAGCCTTTGCCGGCCACACGGCCAGCTGACGTCGGCTTACTGAGCTTATCCTTGTTCTTCATTACATTCAATGCCCTATTTAGAGTGGTGTCCCAAGGGTTGCTCTTAGTCGACCCCACGCTACTGCTTTCAGTCGCCTGCGGAAGGAATGTGAACCATTTAGAAATTTGGCTTCATTAATTAGAATGCAACCATATGGAGCTAATTACACGGGGGTGTATTCCTTACCAGAACAAGCTCAAGCGCCCTGGTCTTCGGATCCGTGGTAAGCTCCTTTGTTTTCGGGTCCTTCTTGTACCGGGCCCTAACAAAGTTCCTGGTCTGCTTGTCACCGTATTTATCGAAGAGGGGCGGTAGGCCTTGCTCGGCACGGTCCGCCTCCTCCTTGTCCCATATAGGCTCCGCCACTCTGTAACCGCTGGGACCGAGTGTGTGTTCCCCTAAGTTCAGCTCCCGCATTTCTTTCCCCCACTTACTTGATTTGGAGTTTGCGGTGCTCGAGCAATTGATCTTGAAGTCGTTGTAGTCATCTTCGGTGATCAAAGGATTTTTCTCCTTGATCTTCTCATAAGTCTCACCTTTCTCGATCATTCTCTTCACATTGCTTTTCCAAGTAGACAGGGCCTTGCTCATCTTCGTGAGGGCAACATTGTTCACTTTATTCCCTTTGAGGCTTGTGTTTTCAAATTCAGCGGGGAACTTGTATCGTTCGTGCAGCTTCGTGAAGAGGAGGTTGCGCAAATTCCCTCGGTTAGGATGCCTTAGGTTCTCGGTGTTGATCGAGACGGTGCTCCGGAGAGTGCACCCGAGCTGAAGCGAGTACCCCTTGACTATTCGTTCGGGCGCCGTTGGATTCCCGTCGGAGTCCACTTCAGTAACTTCCTCCTTGAGGGTGCGGAGCACGGTCGGGCGCCGGTCCTTCCGTTGCCTCTTCGGTTGGCTGCCATTTGTGCGTGCGCCGCCATCATCAGTGGTGGCATCCTCGGCGGCACCATCAGTGGTGGCATCAGTGGGGTCATCCTCGGCAGTACCATCAGTGGTCTCAGGATCGGTGGGGAAGGCGGGTCCTCATACAAGTGAGGTTGTTCCTCCATCTCCTGGGACAGCTCCTAGAATGCCTTGACGCCCGAACCCCCGGCATCATCGTTGTTGGCCATGTTTCTCTCTAAATAGGAACAAAGTTTGGTCAAAAAGTTGGTTATTGTCAAGGAACAAGATCATGGTCTCATCATTTAGGGTTTGTCGACACCGAGGCATCCTAAAAGCTAAGCTTTTATCATTGAGGGTTTTTCGACGCCGAGGCACCCTAAAAGCCTAAGCTTTCATCATTTCGGTTTTTATCGACACCGAGGCACCCTAAAAGCCATGCATTAGTCACAAGTACGCCGGGGCACTTGATCATACTTAATTAACTACTAAGATACCCCGGCCCATGCATTAGTCACAAGTACCCCATATGTCCTATTTTTAGCAAAGTCATGCTAAAATTCACGGAAAATTTCAGCATGACCTTTGCTGAAAATAGGACATATGGAGTACCCGAATTTGCCGGAACGGAAGTTAATCGACATTCCAGCAAACTCAAGGGCCTCTCGGGTGGACAAGGCAAAAAAGGCCTCCATCACAACATGGAAAATACATTGGCATGTGAAGAGGTGAAACAACATATGCATCTCCAAGCAGTATCATTCAACATTTTGGACAAACCACTACAAGCAATACTGGACCATTTCTCCCCCAATACATCATAGCAACATTATTTGGGTACCTATATGGTATTAACATGCCATTCTCTATCAACAGAAGTAGCACAAAATCATTCAAGTACCAGTGTTTAACTAAAACTTGGTGTGAATAAGATCCTATGTCAGTACTTCATACCAACAATCAAAACCCCAAAACCTGACCCCAACTAGTTACCATAAGGTCAAATACTATCCACAAAACCATAACAGAAATAGCACAAAATTATTCAAGTATCATTGTTTAACTAAAACTTGGTGTAAATAAGGTAATAAAAGCAAATTATCCTAGCCAATATGGGTTTTCAGGAAATATTGAGACATCGCACTTCTGATCGACTCCTGAGGTACATTCTCAACTAGCATAGTTTGTTTACCTTCCATTCCTATGTGGTTCATTACTTGATTTCCTTTCAGCCTCAAAGTTTATGTTTGTCCTAGTCATATTATGCTTTTGGCAACCACTAGAAATGTAAAAGATTTTTTGTGAACTTGGGAAGAAAAGAACCAACTTTCATCAAAGAAATAAAAATAAGATCACGAGCAGAATAGTTGTTAGGGTACTATCATTTATAGGACCATTTAACATTGGCTAGGCATTTCTTGGCTGCAACAATCACTGAGTTTGAAATAGGTAGAATAGAATGTATTTTTCTCACTTTGGAAAGTAATCAGTTACAGCAACTTCAATATTTTGTGTCTCTGAAGATTTGCATAAATTCCTACCATCATCCATGAGCAGCACCACATAGCAGTTCATAGAGCAGAACATGAGGCAGTTAGCTACAGACAGAGATTTTTGGCCAACACTCATAACACTGATCAACATTTCTCTAACTCAGACTACTTTACACTGATCAACTGTTCTAATGGAGGAGAGGAGGAACAGCTGACGTGGCTACTCACATCTACTTCTGGTGGGTGCTGAGGTAGGACTTCTCGCAGTACTTGGAGGCAGAGTAGAGCTGCGGCCGCAGGTTCTTGAGCTCCTGCATCAAGCATGGCCACAACGCTCAGTTTATCTACCCTAGACAGTTTAGCAGAAACAAAAGCAACACACACATGTCTATGAAGTATCTGAATTTTGCAACTTTATTGTGTCTGAAATAGCTTTACTCGATGGTGTACATGCAGATCTCAGTTTCAAACTGGAATAATTTACAAGCAGGTCTAGAGTACTGTCAAAATTTAGAATGGTGACTGAATTTAACTGACAAACACATATGACTGTGCCATTCTAAGATTAAAAGGAAGACACGAAGAACTTAATTAGATAAAGCAGTGCCAGCTTTCCTAAGACAAGTATTAGCAAAGCATACACAAAAAGTATCCAAAGCAATAAGCACCAAAACATTACTACACACAAAATATCCAGTCTACTCACTGAAACCTTTGAATCTCAAACTGTCCCAACTTGACAAGTCAAGGGAAACTCAGCATTCACAAATTAGTTCAATTAAAGGCATTAATGCCGGTGAAACTATGTACTGGTTCAAGGACCAAAGAACACACATGGTGTGGTGCCGTTGGTCGTAATGAACACCACCTACAATGTCAGAGCCTAATCTCCCCAACCACATTGGTTGCAAAGGGCCAAGGCACCACCAAGAGGCACCGACCCGAGGATCGGGAACTAAATTACCTTGCTGAAATCACTTCGAGACCACCCAAGAAGAAACGGAGAACTAATAAGAACCTAATGCACTTTCCCCAACTAATAAAACCGATCAAGAAGCAGCAGCAGCGGCACGATGGGGCGGCGGCGGCAAGCTCCTGCTCCTAACCCTAGGTCGCCGCCCCGTGGGGGCATGGGGATGAGCGGGGGAGAGAGGGAGGGAGGGACATAGACTAACTGTCATCGATGAGCAGCAGCCGCGCAGGGAGGGTCGCGCCGCTGTCGAGGAGCGCGTCCGACGAGGCTAGCCGCCGTTCGTCCGTCCGTCGAGGAGCCCGTCCGTCGAGGAGCGCGGGGAGGCTCGCGCTGCCGTCCGTCCGAGGAGGTCGCGGGCTCGAGGGGGAGGAAGGGGAGAGGGAGGCGGCGGGGGCGCGTGGGCGGCTGCGGCGCAGTGGGTCGGGGCGGCGGCGGCGGCGGCGCGGTGGAGGGAGGGACGAGGGAAGGAGCGGCACGGTGGATCGAGGGAGAGGGAACTGGCGAGGAGGAGAGGGAAGGTGGGATCGGGCGAAGGGGTATCCTATAGCAATGGCGCACCACCTCGTGGTGCGCCATTAGTAGTTTTTTTTCTTATAGCCATGGCACAATACTAATGGTGCACCACCCCTCGGTGCGCCATAAGAACATCCATACTAATGGCGCACCTCACCGTGGTGCGCCATTAGTATTTTTTTTATTTCTGCTCAAGCCAACAGGTTATCTTCCACCTGACCTGATCCACACCAAGTTCCCTCTACTAGCTCGACTGGTCAGCAGCCAGTTCTCACACCAGGAGGTCCTGGGTTCGATTCCCAGGCTCCACAAATTTTTTTATGCATTTAAAATGTTGTTTGATACTTATTTGTGTTTAAATATGTTCAAACTTGTTTAAATCATAACAGTAATATTTTTTTATAAGACAGTAATAATTTTTTTTAAAATATCATCAAACAGTAATGCCGGTGGAGCGGGGGAGGGTGCGCGGGGTGCGGGGGGTCGGCGGCGGCGTTTGAGTAGGGGAGGGGTGCGGGGGGTTGGCGGCGGCGGTTGAGTAGGGGAATCGAGGGTGCGGGGGGTCAGCGGCGGCGGCCGGTGGACCGGGGGGTGCTCGGCGGCGAGGTGGACCGGATCTGGCGAGGTGGGATAGCGATCGAGATGGAGGGGGATCGAGATCGAGTGTCCATGAAATTTAAAAATATTCATGATAGTTCAAAAAGTGCCCATGAAATACAATCGAGAAATGAAGGCTACGATTTAAATACAATCGATCTTAGCTAGATATCTATTCACAATCTTCTTGCCCTTCTTTTTTCGCAAATGGAGTTCTTCTGTGGAACAGACGTCCTTTAGGTAGGGTGGTCCTGCTTCTTCTTGTGGTGTATGCTGCTACTTCATCATCGTCGTCATGTTCGATCCTCGGTTCGCCGTACTTGTCGAAGTCTTGCTCATTGGCTACTCCATCCATTCCGATGATCTACCTTTTGCCTCTCCTCACGACAACACGACTGGGCTTTGACGGGTCGATAATGAAGAAGCATTGGTCCAATTGGGAAGCCAGTACCCATGGCTCATTTTTCACGGTGACGTTTGCGCCCGCGGTCTTGCATTTGGCTTCGGGTATAACCATGGTGGTGAAATACCGGTCTTCTTTTAGGACGCTCTTGGCCCATATGACACGGAACATTGGGACCTTCTCTCCAGTGTAGCTCAGCTCCCAGATCTCCTCAATCCTTCCATAGTATCTGTCCTTGTCGTTACCGGTGTAGGATTCCATCGTTACCCCGGAGTTCTGATAACCATCGCTCTTCATGTCCTTGGCCTCGGTGTAGAATGTGTAGCCGTTGATATCGTATGCCTCATAGGTCATCAGGTTGTGCTCGGCGCCCTGTGACAAGGCGAATATGAATTGTTCTTCCACGGAAGAATCCTCATGTAAAGGGTACGACAGAAGCTTCTGCTTGAACCAACGCGTGAAACATGAGTTGTGCTCTATGAGTATATCTCTGTCCGTCCTCTGTTGGCCTCGGTCATTGTACGTCTTCTTAATAAAGGTTTTGTGCTCTACCACCCAAGGATCGACCACGTCTATGTGTTGTAGCGCGACTAGGTTTGCTCTTTCAAAGTCGGCGAGTCGACCCTCGAAGTCGACATGCATTTCGCGGCGACCCTCACGGTGACCCCATCCAGTGAGCCTGCCGAGGTGCCTGTTGACGGGCAGACCAATAGGGTTCTCGATGACTAAATAATTCGTGCAGTAGGAGATGCACTCTTCAGTCAGAAAGCCCCTGGCTATGCTTCCCTCTGGACGTGACATGTTGCAAACGTATCCTTTGATGACACCATTCATCCTTTCGAATGGCATCATGCTGTGCAGGAACGTCGGCCCGAGCTGGATGATATCGTCCACGATATGGACCAGCAGATGCACCATAACGTCGAAGAATGCGGGCGGGAAGTATATCTCAAGCTCGCATAGTATCACCACGATCTCTTCCTGTAGACTTCCGAGTTGCCTCACGCCAACAGACTTCCGAGAGATGACGTCGAAAAAGTTGCATAGGCCAAATAGGGTTTCACGGACATGCGCGTCCATGATCCCACGGATTGCAACTGGAAGTATCTGCGTCATCAGCACGTGACAGTCGTGAGACTTCATCCCGCTGAACTTCAGCTTCGCTGGGTCTAGGTATATGCTTATCTTCCCGGCGTAACCGTAAGGAAGCTTTACTCCTACGAGGCAGGTGAAAAACTGCTCGATCTCCTCCTAACTTAGAGTGAAGCACGCGGGAGGGTAGTCATTTCCGGTCTTCTTGGCCTTTTTGCCTTTGCGACGACTTTCCGTGTCCTGCTTCGCCTCATCATCATCATCATCATCATCATCATCATCATCATCATCATCATATATAGCGTGAAGCTCCTGCCTGATGCCCATTGATTTCAAGTCTGCCCTTGCTTTTGGCCCATCTTTGGTCCTCTTTGGCATGTTGAGCAGGGTACCAAGCAGACTCTCGCACACGTTCTTCGTGATATGCATGACATCAAGGCTGTGAGGCACACGGTGGATCTTCCAGTACGGCAAGTCCCAGAAAACAGACCTCGTTTTCCATACCTTCAGCAGCGGCTCTGGTGCCTTTCGCTTCTTTCCCGGCTCTGGCGCCTTTTGCTTCTTTCTCGGCAGTGGGCAGTCTTTCCAATTTTTCAACAGCTCGTCTATTTCCTCGCCGCTCCTCGTACGCGGGCGCCCTCGGGGTTCGGTTTCACCATCGAACAGATCCTTGCGTTTTCTCCATGGGTCATTGTCGCGAAGCCACCTTCGATGTCCCATGAACATGGTTTTCGAAGACCCGGGATCTCTATCTAGCTGGTGATACGTTGTGTCATCCATGCACCTGACGCATCTAGAAAATCCATGGACCACCTGCCCCGCGACATATCCGTAACCGAGATAGTCGTGCACCGTCGTGAGCAGCGCGGCTCTCATAGGGAAATATTCTTTCTCTGCGGTGTCCCACGTATTGGCTGGCGTTTTCCACAGCGTGTCAAGATCCTCTTTCAGCAGCCCCAGATACAGATTGATGTTGTTCCCTGGTTGTTTCGGTCCTTCAATTAGCATACTCATGTGAATGTACTTCCTCTTCATGCACAACCAGGGGGGAAGGTTGTACATCCACACAAACACAGGCCAGGTGCTATGTGTGCTTCTCTGGCTGCCAAACGGATTGACTCCATCGGTGCTCGCGCCCAGCACGATGTTCCTTGGATCATTCCCAAATTCTGGGTCTTCGAAGTTCAACGCTTGCCACTAGCTCGCATCCTTAGGGTGACTCAGCATCTTGTCTTTTTTATCTATCTCCGGATCATTTGCGCATCTTCTCGCTTCTTCTCCTCCCTATCCGCGTGCCAACACAGGAGCTTTGCTACCTTAGGGTCCGCGAAATACCGCTGCAGACGAGGAGTGATTGGAAAGTACCACACCACTTTTCGAGGAGCTTTCTTCCTCTTCTTGTATCGAGAGACGCCGCACACCGGACATATGGTAGACTCCGCGTGCTCGTCCCGATAAATGATGCAATTGTTCATGCACACATGGTATTTCACGTGCGGTAAATCCAGAGGACACACGATTTTCTTCGCCTCCTCCAAACTGGTCGGGCACTTGTTCCCCTTGGGAAGACGTTCGTGCCAGAATGACATGTTCTCGTCGAAGCATGCATCGGTCATTTTGTGTTTTACCTTCATCTCCAGAGCCATGAGCGTTACTTTCAGGCGGGTATCCTTGGGCCTGCATCCTTCATACAATGGAGTAACCGCGTCTAACTCAAGTTGATCCATCTTGGCTTTCTCTCGGGCGGCAGCTCTTGCGTTATCCGTCTGCTTGAGAAGCAGCTCTTGAATATGAGGGTCCTGCACCCAGCCCATCGATGGTCCAGCGTCGTCTGCTCCGCCGGCATCATCATCTTCATGATCATGCCCGTCGTCTGCTCCAGCATCTTCCTCATCATCATGTCCTGCATCTTCTACATGATGACTGTGTACAGCATCACCGTCGTGATCATCTCCTGGGGATTCTTCGTCTTCTCACCCGCCCGAGCCGCGGTGGTTGTCTTGCTGCCCTTCCTCATTTCTTGCCCGGTCCCCATGGACGACTTCGTAGTCATCTTCATCACCTTGCCACCGATAGCCATCCATGAAACCATGCAAGAGCAGGTGGTCCCGCACCTGCCCGGATTCCGGGTCCACAATAAGGCTCTTCAGCTTGCATCTTCGACACGGACATCTTATCTCCGTCTCGTTCTTTTGAAGCATCTCGGCCTTCGCGGACCTCAAAAACCTATTCACGATGCCTTCGGTCATCGTGCGGACCATGGTCGCCTGCGGGGTAGAGCAAAACGATATTTTAGAACCAAGAAAAAATTTGGCATGACTTTCCCTAAAAATAGGACCAAAAAGAATGCTTAATGCCAAAATTCTCGCCGAAACGGAAATGAATCAACATTCCGGCAAAATATTGGCAACTATCGCATTTCAAATACCGGTACACCTCCAAACACAAACACATATGCAACACCACAAACATATGCAACACCACGAACATACATAGATCTAGCTAGGCCATAAAAAGTGCATGTGCACATTGTTGTAGGGAGAACAACATAAATACAGCTTCCCCCCTTACTTACCTATCAAAACAAGGTAATTTAACCACTTAAATTGAATGAATCTATGGTGGAAATGAGGTGAAAAAGAGGAGGCACCCGAGACAAGGGAGGAGGTGGAGAGAATGAAGTGGGGAGAAAGTGAGTGTGGGTAGGAGAGGCTGTCCAAAATATCTTGTTGCTGCCCACTTACTAATGGCGCACCAACTCTAAATGCGCCATTAGTAATCCAGGTTACTAATGGCGCACCTTCTGGTGGTGCGCCATTAGTAGTTTTGCAAAAAAAACATACTAATGGCGCACTGTTCCACAGTGCGCCATTACTAGTTTAAACTAGTAATGGCGCATGGTCGAACAGTGCGCCATTAGTAGTTTTGCAAAAAAAGGAATAAAAAATATAATAAAAAAACAACATTAGTGGCGCACTTTCCGACAGGTGCGCCATTACTAGTTAAGACTAGTAATGGCGCACTGTGTCTGGATGCGCCATTAGTATGTTTGGACAGGCGCACTAGTTCAAAAAAAATTGATACTAATGGCGCACCCTGGGCCAGGTGCGCCATTAGTAGTTTCAGCTCCAATGGCGTATCAGAAGGTGGTGCGCCATTAGTATATACTAATGGCGCACCGCTTGTCTGGTGCGCCATTAGTGTCAATCCCATCTATAGCCCTTTTTCTAGTAGTGTTTATATCCAACAGACACAAAATATCTGTTCGACTGTTAGAAATTACTTGAACTGCTGATCTGATGTCGAAGTAATTGCTGCATCGCCACAAAAACCCACCATCTCTTAAGCTAAAGTTGACCGAGCTAACCCCTATATTAGCATATTACTAAGATAAATAGATGGCACTGTAGAATCATTTAGGAGGTAAGCTTGTCAATCTGAATGTGGAGGGACATCGTCCTCGACAACCCAGCCCCGACCAGCAGCTTGGGAAGAACTGTGAAGAAGGTTAGCTCCTGCACGGCGACGTCATCGGGATCCTTGCTGCTTGTCACCTCCATTTCCACCTTGACGGCGTCGGTCCTGCCTTTGGGCTCCCCCGGCGGGCCGTTCGCTCACAGCTTGACCATGTAGTGCGGCAGTGGGGATGCCCCCTCTCTGATGCAGACGATCGACACAGCGATAGGCGCGCCAATGTCGAGCATGCCGCCGACCAAGAAAAATGTGCGGTCGTCCTCGTCCGCGAACAACAAGAGTCGTGGCTCCGACAGTGGCACTTGCAGATGGAGCACCTTGATGTACTGGATCATGTGCACAAGCATGGGATGCACGGTGCTGATGTGGTGGGAGAGCGCCGGCGGCGGGCTTTCATAGCCGCAGACGGGCATGGGGCATTTGCAGGGCACGAGCGGACACACGCTCTGGTGATCGGTGATCTTGTGGTAAGTGACGTAGAGCCCACAGCCTTCGTGCGAGCACTCCGCCCTCACCGAGGAGAGGACGGCGTCCACCGCCGTGTTCCGCACGTCGAAGCCACCACCGCGATCGCACTTCTGGCACTACCGCTGGTTCCCGAGGCGCTCGACGCGGCAGTACGCGCAGGCCAGGTGCCCTCCCTTGCACTGCACAAATCAATCGAATAGCACATCAATCAAGAAACCTGCACCTTGCTCGATCAGCCGAACGGACAAGGCGTATTCGAACCTCATACACTGGAGGCATCAAGGGGTGGAGGCACAAGGGGCAGTGGAGCAAGGTGAGGTCCATCGAGACCATAGAGAGCTCCATCGTCGGGTCCTATTCCGTCGGCATGATCTCGCCCTCCTCGTGCACAACCATCTCTTGCTTTTGGGCCGGGGTATTACAAAGATTTACCATCACATATTCATACTACTTCAAGGTGCATTAAATCAACACATGCAAGTATCAAAAGGAAAGTCACGACATGCATGCATGTGTTGTAATTAATGCATCAGTAAATGCAAATTATTGAAATATATTGAGTGCACTGCTTTGAGGTGTCGTGTCAACTCGTACAACAACAAGAAGTTTGATTACAACACCCTCTCCCTTGCCCATAAGCATGGTGGCTGGCAGGACTAGGAGAAGCTTTCGCTACATGCTCTCCATCATGTACGCGGTGGACATGCAGTAGTTCATTCGGTGTCAGATGGGCAGAAGCATACTGTAGTACTCCACTGCAATAGTACCATCATTGTTCGACTTCCCAAAGAGGCGAAGAGCCAAGCGTAGCCCAAACGCTCGTGTGGCAGTTTCATGTGTAGAGTAGTCTAGGATAGCGTGTACCGTGCCTCTAAGCTTGAAATCGTTGGGGTCTGCTCCATGCTATGACGTCGTCTCGAAGCATTTTTTTTTGATTAAAAGCCCTACCTGTCATCCTAATGATTGTAGTTTGCACGCTCATCTGGTCAAGATAGGAATATATATTTTAATTTGTGGTGGGTAAATGTTAGTGGTTGCAGAAAATATATTGTACATTGCGGGTCTTTTAGACAAGTTTAGAGGCAAGCATGTGGGGCCAGTGCTATGATGTGTCCCATCGACTCGTACAATGAGGAGAAGCTTGATTTTACCACTACACGACTTCTCCCTCGCCCATGCGCTCGATGGCTCGCAGATGAGGACAGGCTTTTGCTTACTACAACAAGCTATCCCTCCCGCACGCGATGGACGGACATGAAGCAGTTGATTCGATACGATAGAAGTAGTAACATCATTGTTTGTCTTCTTGAAGAGGCGAAGAGCCAAACGCAACCCGAATGTGGTAGTTGTGAAAGCTCGCGTGGCAGTCTTTGTGTAGGGGTGAGGCGTGGTGTGGAGCCCTGGAGCACGCATATAGCCAGGCTCTTGCATGAGACAAAATTGCTATGTGAGCCCACTATTGTAGTACTTGCTAGTATAGCCCTTTAAACCGGAAAGGAGTATTTGCCTTTCTAGAGATTTCAACAAGTGACTAGAGTTCACCCTAAATGAGTACATATGGAGCAAAATGAGTGAATCTACACCATACGTACTCCCTCCATTTCTTTTTAGTCTACATATAAAATTTGGTCAAAGTCAAACTTTGTTAACTTTGACTAAGTTTATAGAAAAAATTATCGAGATTCACAATATGAAATCAATATTGTTAGATGCATCATGAAATTAATTTTCATACCATATAGCTTTAGTATTGTAGATGTTGATATTTCTTTCTATAAAGTTGGTCAAACTTTACAAAGTTTTACTTTGACCAAATCTTATATGCACACTAAAAAGAAACAGATGGAGTAGTTCTCTCGTTTTCCTCTCCGCCTTGGTCACAGTGCGCAATATTGAGTATACTATTACTGACTAGTCTCTTTTTGACATGCATTTACGTTGATATGGCTAGAATGCCAATGACGCAGAGGGTAGCGGCTCTTGAAACGTTGAACGGTCAATGATGCCTCTGCATTCAATTAGCATGCAGAGGTAGGAGTAAGTAATTGGAGAAGCAGAATGGAGCCAACACGATGTGAATGCAACACAGTTTGGACTGTCATAGAAAGGTGCCCCACCACTCCAATCCATATACTCCGAGTCTCTACGCAACATTGCCCACTCCAATCCAAGACCCAGACCAAGTTACCAGAAGCCACAAGCATCCATGGCATCAATGGACGCGTGCGGCAGTCGGCTGTGCCAGATCGTCCAAGACGTCGACCTGCGGCCCCGCTCTGCAGAGCATTTCCAGATGGTGCTGGCGACCACTGGTGTCATATCCCTCGTCGACGCCGGCTTTGCCTCTCGCATGTGCTGGATGATGGTCGACTCCGTCGTAGGTTCACCGCCGTCAAGAAGCGCGTGGACGACCTTGCCGTACTGCTCTAGCCCGCACGCCTAGGCTCCTTGTTGCCTGCCACCCTCATTGGCCTCCAAGGTGACGAACTCTTTGAAGCACTGGTGGCCCTGCAGCTATCGAAGGTCGCGATGAAGAATGTGCACCTTGAGGTTGCGCTTGGCGCGCAGCGCCTTGCCATGCAAGAAACCGTCGATCTACACATCCATGTCTACAAGGAAATCGTCTACATAGGCCACTACAAGGCCAGCAAGGATAGAAAGACGTTGGCCTTCTTCCAGCGGATGGAATCTTTGGACACCATTGTTCAGAAGCACGTCGACCTGGCCATGAAATCTGCCGCTACTTAGCCACCATTCGATGGGCCAGCGCCCTGAGTCGAGGAGGTGGACGTCGTCGATGGATGCATATTTCTTCTTGCCTCCTGTAACTAGCACTGCATCGCCTTGTGGCCTTAATGTTTTATTAGTGTATGGCATTTTTATTATAGTCATAAATGACATGTGATCCCTTTCTCTTATTTGGTGTTAATTATATGTAATATCACTATCTTCGACCTGGTGTACTACCTAGGTCCTGGTTTATTAGTCCCTTTTGTAATTTGTGCTAAACTTTGACCAAAGATTTAACTGACAAAATGTTAGTGCATGTCAAAAAAATTATATCATTTGATTTGTATTTGAACATAGTTTTCAATTATATAATTTTGGTGACATGCATGAACCTTTTGTTAGTCAAATTTATGGTCAAAAGTTGGCACAGATTACGACGGGGAGCAATAAACCAGGAC
The DNA here is from genome assembly GCF_002162155.2 of Triticum dicoccoides. Classification (NCBI taxonomy): domain Eukaryota; kingdom Viridiplantae; phylum Streptophyta; class Magnoliopsida; order Poales; family Poaceae; genus Triticum; species Triticum dicoccoides. Next base: position 114,647,463 of record NC_041384.1, on the reverse strand, counting down.
AGAGGTAGACTGGTCCATCACCATTGTGTTTTGTGTCTAATTTTGACCTCAGTTACCCAACCTACATGGAGGGAGTGGTGTATATATTGGCGCGACAAACAAACTTATAAAGTATATTCAAAACTCAGAGTTACTACAAGTCACGAGTTCAAAATGAGACAGTGAGTACAGCATGCCTATGCCTTTCGTGTCGCACCCCTACATGGCCGTGGTGCACAATGTAGACTAGTCTCTTCTTGACCCGCATTTACATTGATACAACTTGAATGCCAAGGAGGGAGAGGGTAGCAGTTCCCGAGACGTTGAACAGTTAATGATGTATCCTCAATTAGCATGCAGAGGGAATTAATTGGAGAAGCAGAATAGATCCAGCATGATGTGAATGCAACAAAGTTTGGACTCTCATATAAAGGAGCACCACCACTCCAATCCATCTACTTCTAGTCTCTGCGCAACACTGCTCACTCCAATCCAAGACCAAGTGACCAGAAGCCACAAGCACCTTGGAGGTGATGACGCAAGCAGCAGTTGGCTGTGCCAAATCATCCAAGACGCCGGCCTACGGCCCCGCACTGCGTAGTGTTTCCAGACGGTGCTAGCGACCGCCGGCGTCGTAGCCCTCGCTGACGCCGGCTTCGCCTCTCGCATGGACGACATGATGGTCCACTCCATCTACAAGTTCACCGCCATCAAGAAGCGCATGGACGACCTTGCTGTATTGCTCCAGCACATGCACCTAGGCTCCTCATTGTCTTCCACCCTCATCGGCCTCCATGGTGACGAGCTCTTTCAAGCCCTGGTGGCCCTGCAGGTGCTGGAGGTCGCGACGAAGAATGTGCACCTCGAGGTCGCGCTCACTGCGCAGCGCCTCGCCGTGCAAGAAAGCGTCGACCTACAAATCCACGTCTACGAGGAAATCGTCTACATAGGCCACTACAAGGCCGAGAGAGGCTAGAAAGACGTTGGCCTTCTTCCAGCAGCTGTAATCTTTCGCCATTGTTCAGAAGCATGTCAACATGGCCACGAAAGCCGCTGATACTTAGCCGGCATTCGGTGGGTCGCCGCCCTTAGTCGAGGAGGTGGACTGTTGATGGATGCATCTTTCTTCTTGCCTCCTGTAACTAGCACTGCATCTCCCCTTGTGGCCTTAATGTTTTATTCGTAGTATATGGCATTTTTATTCCAGTCATAATGTTTTCACTGTGAGGTGGGGCCACAGTTGAGCAAACTGACCATCGGCAAATCCCCACCCCGCCCACCGCGCATTGGCTGAGTATAGAATTAGAAGAGAGAAACGAGGAAGATGAGCTAGCTGTAGCACGGACGCAGTTGTCAGATGGGACTCGTATTGATAGAATAGGAGTTCTGAGCACTCGCAACTCTTTTTTAGGGAAAAAGTAGTCGTACATCTAGTACCACTAGTTGGGTGCGAGCGACCTATACATGTCATCACTTTAGGTCTCCTTTTCGAACTGCATCTACGCTTCATAGTACATATTTTTTCACGCATTTATCCTCCCATATGTACTCCTAGGCTATTTCCACATGCTCCCTTTTGCTGACATGTGGGAGATAGAGCATCTGGGTCGTAGTGCATGCACGACTCGGAGCATATGCCAGGGTACTTTACATTTCAGACCTCACAAATTACATGCAAACCCCCCGCAGAAGAATAAATAAATAAATAAATGAATTACTACATGAAACCATATTATTTTCATATAAACCGGAGCACGTTCATTTAATTTTGGACATAACACGTTTATAAAAAATGACCGGACCTAAACCAGTGTAAGGGCCTCTTTGATTCACAGGATACTGAAAACACAGGAACGGGGAAAGTATGATGGCGATGAACCGAGACGAGGAGAACTCTAACTCAGCTAGAGGTTAGAGTGAGATTCTAACCCTGAACTAACTCTGACCAAAGAGGTGTTTGGATGGCAGGGTTAGATTGACAATAAATGCTCTTTCTCAATCATTTGACTACTTTGGACCCTATTTCCTGCCGGATTTGGTGTGGCCGGCTCTTGTGTCGCCTCCTCCTGCTCACAATTGACATAAGCGAACCATCTTTACAAATCAAGCATGCAAAACATGATAAATTTTATTTTGTCCATACAAATGAGATATCCCACTTAAAAATACAAGTTGTCAATCAAGCTTCACAAAAAAAATTACACTCCATGAAACAAAGGATTAGCTAACTCATCATGGAAGTCATTCATGATAGGGAGGGAGCCCGAAGCCCCTCATAGGCCCAAGGAGGAGCTCGTCATTGTTGCTCTGAAGGAAGGCTCTGTAGAGCCCAAGCCCCGGGAACCCTCCGACGCTGGCGCTTGCGAGTTGAGGTCGAGACCGGCATGGGTAGCAGGGCCGCTTGCCGACGACTGCGAACCGGATCTTTGGGCCTCTAGAAATAATGCAAGCCTGAAACTGAAATACCTAGAAAGGTGAACTGGATCTTTGGGCCTTTAGAAAGATTTATTACCTCCTCAAGCATCATCAACCAATTCCATGTGTGCACCACAAATCTATACCAAGTTTAATCAGGACCTACTTTTCCAAATCAGAATTAGCGCTAGAGCGAGCAAGATCAATGATATGGCTGTGAGACAGAGAAGGAACAAACAAACTCACCCCTCTTGCGACCTCCCTGGTAGATGTGCCGCCGCCGCGCACGACAGAGGGAGAAAAATGACCGATGAAGGGGGAGCAGGGCGAGCTTCGGAGGCCGGAGCGAGAGGGCGGCCGGAGGAGGGAGAGGGCGACGCGATGGGGAACAGAGAGGAGTCGTGCGAGGGGGGGTCGAAGGGAGCGATCTGATGCGGGCAGGGAGATTTTTTTAATTCTCTTTTAGTGGGCCTGAGGAGAACTAACCCAATTAGAACCTCTCCACCATGCTAGTTTTTTTCGCTAGGTTAGAGCAAACTAGCTCAAACTAACCCGTCCTGTTTGGATACTTTGAGGCTATTTCAACCCAAACTAGCTCTAACTGAGGGATCCAAACAAAGAGGAGTACTGTACATGCTATAGTCTGGACCATAGCACATTGTTTTTTTATGGCCATATCACCACATTGTCTTCTACTGCTGGTTCACTGGGCTGCCGTGGTTCGCACTGCTGGTTCATTGGGCTATCGTGGTTCGCACTCCTCCGACGTGAGTAGTAGTACTAGTATATACACTATATATATCGCATGATTCTTTGCTCCTTCTTACTACATACTTCGCCGACATGTGGGAGAGCCAGCATACGGGTCGACGTGTCATGCACCAGATTAGAGTAGGGAATGGAAGGGGCATCACCTCGGTCGTAGCGCCAGTAATTCATGACTATAGTGAGTAGTCATATACAAGTCTTTCCAGCAGTAACAGGTCATCAAATCACACAGCCCAACCTTTCTAGCAGTAAGTTGAATCCGCTACTCCCTCACCCTCCTCGCCTCTTTGTCAAATCGCCTACGCGAAAACTACCGTGCGTACTACCTGGGAAAAGCACCACCCTCAACTTTTAACTACACGAAAATAGTTCGAGCTTGTTCGTTCTATATAAATACTAGTACTGTATGTTTATTCACCCGTGGGGTTGTTCAATGAATGGAGGGCCGGGGAGCACAAGTGAACAATACTACTACTAGTAAGTAGGAGTCATACAGTTAGTCACGTTAAATAGAGAGTTTCTTTTCTTTAATGCCACGTACACAAATTGAAACGCTTCTTGTGGAGAGAAAAAGATAATCATTCCACTATATATGTAGGCAGGGGGCTGAGTGCTTGCTTTACCAGGGTTGCTCTCTTCATTCTCTCATCCTCTCCAGATCTAAACAATACAGCGGTAGCGACATTTTCTCTCTACTCACCGCTGGTCACAGATCCTGCCGGATCCCTTCGGCCGGTATATGTATAGCACTAGGTGCATCATTCACGTGATCATCATCGACGGGAGGAAACCCATAGCTACTGGTGGGGCCTGATCCTCTACCCGTGCCATTCTCTCCGACACAACACCGACTCGGGAGGTCCTCTAACCCTTCTTTCTCCCTGTCGTATTGTGCACGGATCCGACATGCCACCGCCGCCGTCCCGACGACCCTCAGGTATAAGTTCTTAGAAAGCGGCCTTGCTCTACTAGCCCAGCTCCCCACGTGTCTGCATGTGCATCTTTTTCTACTTCCATCAGCTCTTCCAAAGCCACCTAGATTTTTAGTATTATTAGAGGTAAAGCTAGTTCATGCATTTGAATCTAGGACTTGGTTCAAACAATGAAGAAAGGGGGGAAAGTCGTACCATGAATCTAGGACTTGATCAAAGAGGAAATAATAGGGGGAAAGTAGTACAGACCGGATACCCAACCGGTCTCTTGGTTGAAAAGGGAAATAATGGGAAAATGCAGTACAAACTGGATAAGGAACAGATCTATTATTGGTTGAAAAAAGGATAGAAAGTGGCGGCTGGTGGACAAGTCAACAGAGTATGTCCAGGATTAGATTTGCTGCCCTCACATAGTAAACAGTCTCCATGATTAGATTTGCTGCCCTCACATAGTAAAAGGTCTCCAGGATTAGATTTTCTACCCTCACATAGTAAAAGGTCTTCAGGATTAGATTTACTACCCTCACAGAGCATGAACAATCTTGGCATCACCACTTTATGCCTCCTTGTAGGTACATTGTGCTGATGCATCCACTCTCGCATGTCATTATACCAACTTTTTGTTGTTGTTAATGTAAGGGCGCATGTAAAATGAAGCGATCACACTATTACCTTAAGGACATGTCTAACCAGTGTTATTGTTAGTCTAATGCCTCCAGTGATATGATGCAATTAAACTGTGTTACAAATGGTACTCCTGCTATTTTCCCCAGTATGATAAGTAAGTTGCTTCTTTACGCTGCTGAGTGTCCTGGTGCCCCCACGGTCCCATGCCCTTAAACCAACTCTTTCGCTACTGTTGATTTATTGTATCGGGTAAACAAGCAATGCCACCATTAAAGTAATCCCATATTTGACGAATGTCATTGCTGATCCTAATGCTTCCGGTAACATGAAGCATTGCTGACATTTTGAAATTTCTACTGTCCTTGTGTGATTGCCATGAACATAATTAAGATGCTTCTTTTCATTTCGTGTATGTTTCGTATCTTCTTATTGACCAGCAATTGTTTACTTTCTATCTTTTTGTGCAGATAGGGATATCCATTTCACCTTATTGCTATTATGACCTTTTGGTGAACTGCACAAACACTTTTTTGGAATGAGTGTCTTGTGCAGTTCAACTAAAATGTCACGTGGGCAACATCTCTCTATTTTGGTGGAACTGCACAAAATGGTGATTGGAGTTTCCAAAATCTCCGTCAAAGTCTGTTGGTAATCTTGTGCAACATTTTATTAGCCTTTGCAAGATAAGCCGTCACTGTCACCAGAATGGCACTTTATTTTAGTGGAACCGCACAAAAGGATAAGCAAATTATAGTTGCACCTTACATGAGCAGGAAAGCCAACCTTAATGTTGCTCAATTTTTGTGCAACTACTAAAGAAGAACCTGCCATCTCACGAGAGCAAGTACTTCTAGCTAGCTGAATGATGCAATCTTTGCTTCATTTCAGGTGAACTGCAGAAAAAGTGGCATGCATTGAATCATCGAGTGGAGCTGTAGGTTGACTTCCACTAGTGCCAGTATTATAGTAATCATGCTCTTTATTATCTGTGTTGTGCAAACAGGAATACTCAACTACAGATGTTGTGATGATCAAGAGCATTCGCCAAGTTCTCGGGTTGTATGACACCGCTAGCCAAGATGGATTTAATCCCGATATTCACTTTATCAACAGTCTCTAATGGGTTGGTTCTGAATCTTGCAAGCTGGGAATCAATGAGATGTGTAGGCATCTTTGTTGTACTTATTATTTCAATCTTATTTGTTGGTTCTGAATCTTGCAAGCTGGGAATCAATCAGATGTGTATGCATCTTTGTTGTACTTATTATTTGAATCTTATTTGTTGGTTCTGAATCTTGCAAGTTGGTAATCAATGAGATGTGTAGGCATCTTTGTTGTACTTATTATTTGAATCTTATTTGTTGGTTCTGAATCTTGCAAGCTGGGAAACACGGCATGATGATGCAGAGGACAGCAAACATAAGAAATTGTTCAAACTTGGTAGTATTATCTATGTGAAAGTGCGACAAATGTGCTGATCGTGTGCGTCTTGAGAATAATAATTTTAATTGTTGTGTATGTTGATCATGTGGCACTGATAGAACGAGCCAATGCATTGCTTGTTTTAAGAATAAATTTCTATTAAAGCTAATTAAATTTAAGTAAAGTGACCACTAACACTTGTTATTACAGTACCAATACAGACCCGCTCGTGAACCGACGTGTGGCCGGAATAGGTTTCTTAATGGAGGCGTTTGAATGCGCCGAGGGTGCATGTTCTGCCGGGCGTGCAGTGGGCGAGGGAGGGGTAGTAATTGTTATTGCCTTTACACACTCAGTTTACTATTGAATTCAGTTCCCAAAGAGCTGAAAAATGAACTACTGCCACCACCTACCCACTTGTTCACTTGAAGAGACTCCAATGGCGATCCGAGGGGTGAGCTTGCTAGATATGGACTTCAGCAAGAAGTTGAATGTGATGTACACCAACGATCCGGACTCGGTGAAGCTCTGCGTCACCGAGTTCAAACAGTACCTACAGGATGAGAAATCACAAGGTCGCAGGACTAGACCTTGTGCCCATCCATTCGTCTCCTGACAGGGACCAGCAGATCGCCGTCACCCAGGTATGTGTGCGGGACGAGGTTCTCATCTACCACTGTTGTAGGGCCATCAGAGGTTCTAGAGCATTCGCCCATTTCATCGGCAGCACCGACTGCACCTTCGCTATGGTGGAGAGAAGGAAGAACATGATGATTCAGCCATCTGGTGCAACAAGCTTGTCGACATCCAGAAGCAATACAAGATCATCGGCAACGGGTAGGAGAAGGACTCCATGGTTGACCTTGCTGAGACCATCATCGACCCATGCTACGCCAACATGCAAGAAGACAACGATACCAAGGACCTAAACACGTGGGAGGTACCTTTGAATCTAGCCTGCATAACCGACGCGGCCAAGGACGCATACACATGCTACAACATGTACATGCAGATCTTGGACATGAGGGCGTGTCTACTTCCCGTAACCGACGAGTACACGGACAGCCGCAGCGTCATGATCAAGCGTGCCAGGAAGGTCTAGATGTTGTACTTTATCTGTGTAAGCACCTTTATCATCTGAGTGTTTCATGCATTAGCCTATGTGTCGTAATTATCTGTTTTGTCCGAATATTTCTTCTAAGAACCCATTATACTGTTGGCTTTTTTAGTGGCTATTTTCTTATGTATGTAACTATATCACTCTGCTGTCGTGCTTTGAATCTCCTTCCTCCCAACATATTCCCCTTCTCAGGTGGACCCAACAGGTCTCGTACACAGACATATGGTACCAACCACCTATCCATTTGTATTTCTTTATTTTGTTCAATCTTTCATCCTCTTCCTATATAGCGGCTGGCCATCATAGCCTATCGCATTGGCTAGGCCATCCCTCTACTCCCACACATTGTCCGATGGCGGCAGCTCCACCGGCCCACCCTGCACCCGAACAAGTCAACCCTCGTACTCCCCCCCCCGGCCTACGTCTTCCCTGCTCTGGTTCGTTCGGTCCGAGGTCTCGACTTCGTCCTCCGCCTTGGTCCTCTCGCCGCGGTGCCGCCATCTGTCGTTCCCAACATGGTCAGCAAAATAAGAGGAATCGGGAGACAATTGTTCGTCAAGAGGCTGACAATCCTGGGCCCACCAAGTCCATGGCCTAGGTTTTGTTGTTTAACATGGGCAGCCCACGACATGTTTCAACTTTTTTTGGATCCAGCAGGTATCAAGCGGCCTCTGGGCCTCCCAGCCTAGCTTGTTTATAACATTAGCAACCCAAGTTATGTTTGTTTTTTCAAGAAGACACACAACTCAGTTCTATTTTTCTATAATAATGCAAAACTGAACCTATGTTTTCCCTTCTATAATAGTATATATATCACTCTTCAAGATATCTTCCGATATTCCGATAAATCGGCCAATTTATCACTTACCGTTGTCTAACCGATAAGATAAATCGGCTGATATGCCGATAAACTGGCCGATTTAACCCTTATCATGGGTCGACCGATAAGTTCCCGATAAGTGATATCCCCAAGATTGATATTTTATTACATATATATAATAGAAACAACATAAGGTTCCATTAAACATGTCGTTCGTCAAACCGTTTTATTGATATATCTTATTTTATTACATATATATAATAGAAACAACATAAGGTTCCATTAAACATGTCGTTCATCAAACCATTTTATAGACCTTCCAACATCCTTTATTTTTCGTTTTCATGAATCCTATATCTGAATTTTCTCTCACTTTCTTTTTCGATCTAAACTGAGTTTTCTCCCACTACTTTTCCCTAGAACCAACTCAATTGTCCCACGTCTAGCCTAAAAATAATAATACCCCATGTCCTATTGACTCATCAAATTAAAATGATATTTTATTTCATAAATCGAAAGTTCTTACAAAATAATAATAGTAATTGTTTATATATAACTTGGCAAGTTAACTCCTAGTGATTGCGTACATAAGCTTGCAAAGATTTTACTGACCAATGCAGTAATAGATGTGCAATCATGTGTTTATGTTTTTATAACATTTCTCCATCTAGCCCAACATGATATTTTCACCTAGCCCAGCAAGTCTGCGGATTTCGAGAAAAATGTAAATGGGCTTTAAATTCTACCATAATATATAAACGGCATGCATAGATGCTACATCATTGTTTCACCCAACCCACCAAATGGACTAAAAAACCAAATGGCATGGCTGACATGTGGCCCAGTAGGTCGAAGCCTAAGCACTTCCGCAAAAAATGAAAACACAAAGGTCAAAGCCTAAGCAAGGCATTGGATTTACATCCAACGGCCGACATTCTTCTTCAATCTCTCGTCTTCTTCCCCCAGCGCTGCCGGGAATGCCTACTCTAGCCACCAGCATCCAGCGGTGCTGTTTTGCGTGCCTCACAGCGAAACGCTACCCCACCGACGGCTAGGCCATCCCTCCACTCCTCCACACCTCATGTTGTTCTCTGCCGAGTGTAGGCCCACACCGCACTCAAACCAGTCACGTTTCCCACTCCTCTCCATCTGCGACCCCACTATCGCGTCTTCCCCATCTTTGGGGCGTTTCAGTCTGGGGTCTCGCCATCGTCCATCGGCTTGGTGCGGGGTGTGGTCAACGTGGCCAACAAAAGAGAGTCATCGGAAGATGACTGTACGTGGAGAGGCTGACAGTGGGGACGCGCCATGCCCATGGACTCATGCATGCAATTGCATCCTTTTTGCACTAAAAATAATGTTTTCTCCCCTAACAGCTAGGACCGACCAGCTAGATCTTCGCATGCAAGGAAGTGTGTCCTTATTACAGGCAAAAAAAGATTCTTCCCCCTGACAGCTGGGACCCACCAGCTCTATCTTTGCACGCAAGAAGTGTCTCCTTATTACGCACAAAAACATAAATACTCCCCCTGCTAGCTGGGACCCACCATAGTGGGAGGCTGACTTGTGGCCTACTAAGTTAACGCGGACAGAGGGCTTTGTCAACTTAGTCAATATGAACGACTCTAGCTCCAGTGACCGTACGATGTCCATCCAACGGCCGTAGTGCTTCTTCAACCTCTGTCTTCTTGCTCTAGCCGCCCAAACCAGCGCCGGACGTGCCGCCTGCTCCTGCCTCATGTGGCCGACTGTGCTGCCGCGGAGGCCTCACCGCCCCTACTACTCCCACCGCTAGCCAGGCCCTGCGGTGACGGCAGCCTCACATCACAGCCGAACTAGTCAACCCTCGTACTCCTCTCCCTGTCGGCATCCATTGCCGCGTCTTCCCCGGCTCCGCGTCGTCCCCATCCTAGGCCTTGCCATCATCCACCGCCTTGTTGCTCTCGGTGCGACGTGGTCAATGTGGTCAAGGAACGACTTCCATCGGAAGTCATACTGTACATGGAGAGGCCGACAGCTGGGTCCACGGCCGTAGCATGGAAGTGCAACCTTATTACGTGTTAAATAATGATTCCTCCACCTGACAGCAGGGATCCACCGGACGGGCCACCGTATTCCGCGAAAAAAATGTTTCCCCCTAACTGCTGGGACCCACATGCTACATCTTCGCACGCAATGAAGTGGCTGATAGTCGGGAACCACCTGGTCGAAGCGTACATAGCGTTGTCATTCTGGTCGCGAATGTGTACGTACTGGTCGATCGGTTCGTCTGCAGGCTACAGCGATGAACCGTGGCCGAGTAAGGAAGGGCACATGTCATAGTACAGGTGCGCACATAGCATGTACACATACGTACAGCCAGGGTGCAAGAAAGTAAATACGGTCACGTAGGTACATACGGGCGGGGTCTCGAACACCTACTCGCGCAGATGTATGGCCAGGGCTCGTGTAGATGGTTGGGTCAGAACAGAGAAATTGTGTCGTCGTGTTCATCAGGAGCCAACCGGCTTGGACAAAACAGCCGATCGAAACAAGGCCTGGCGTACCACAGAATAGAGGAAACGGCCTTCTGTTCGACCGGCCACGGTCGAAACGGGGTCATGTTCATCGGGAGGGGTCTGGCATACCGCAAAACGGAGGAAACGTACTTGTGTTCGAGTGCCTACGGTCGAAGCGGGGTCCTGTTGATCGGGAGGGGTGTGGCGTACTGCAAAACGGAGGAAACGGACTTGTGTTGGAGCGCTACAGTCGAAACGAGTGTCCTATTCATCGGGAGGGGTGTGGCGTATTGCAAAACGGGACTCCACGGGCTACTGTTAATCTCCACTGTCGACCTCCTCCAGCCTCCACGGGCAACTGTTCATCCACCGTCGACCTCGTCCAGCCTCCACCTCCGACTGTTCATCCAGCTTCCATGATACGTCTCCAACGTATCTATAAATTTTTATTGTTCCATGCTATTATATTATCCATCTAGGATGTTTTATATGCATTTATATGCTATTTTATATGATTTTTGGGACTAACCTATTAACCTAGAGCCCAGTGCTAGTTTCTGTTTTTTCCTTGTTTTTGAGTATCGCAGAAAAGGAATATCAAACGGAGTCCAATTGACCTGAAAATTTACGGAGATCATTTTTGGACCAGAAGAAGCCCATGGAGCATCGGAGATGGACCAGAAGAGTCCCGAGTCCACCACGAGGGTGGGGGCGCACCCTACCCCGTGGGCGCTCCCCTGCCTCATAGCCGCCTCGTGGATCCCCTTACTTGTTCCCGACACCAACGCATATTATATATCCCCAAACTTCCAGAAAATAACCTGGATCGGGAGTTCCGCCGCCGCAAGCCTCTATAGCCACCAAAAACCAATCAGAACCTTGTTTCGGCACCTTGCCAGAGGGGGAGTCCATCACCGGTGGTCATCTTCATCATCTCGGCGCTCTCCATGACGAGGAGGGACTAGTTCACCCTCGGGGCTGAGGGTATGTACCAGTAGCTATGTGTTTGATCTCTCTCTCTCTCTCTCTCTCTCTCTCTCGTGTTCTTGATATGGCACGATCTTGATGTACCGCGAGCTTTGCTATTATAGTTGGATCTTATGATGTTTCTCCCCCTCTATCTCCTTGTGATGAATTGAGTTTTCCCTTTGAAGTTATCTTATTAGATTGAGTCTTTAAGGATTTGAGAACATTTGATGTATGTCTTGCATGTGCTTATCTGTGGTGACAATGGGATATTCACGTGATCCACTTGATGTACGTCTTGGTGATCAACTTGCAAGTTTTGTGACCTTGTGAACTTATGCATAGGGGTTGGCACACATTTTCATCTTGACTCTCCCTTAGAAACTTTGGGGCACTCTTTGATGTTCTTTGTGTTGGTTGAATAGATGAATCTGAGATTGTGTGATGCATATTGTATAATCATACCCGCGGATAGTTGAGGTGACATTGGAGTATTGATGTCTACTACACAACCTTCTTCTTGTAGACGTTGTTGGGCCTCCAAGTGCAGAGGTTTGTAGGACAGTAGCAAATTTCACTCAAGTGGATGACCTAAGGTTTATCAATCTGTGGGAGGCGTAGGATGAAGATGGTCTCTCTCAAACAACCCTGCAACCAAATAACAAAGAGTCTCTTGTGTCCCCAACACACCCAATACAATGTTAAATTATATAGGTGCACTAGTTCAGCGAAGAGATGGTGATACAAGTGCAATATGGATGGTAGATATAGGTTTTTATAATCTGAAATTATAAAAACAGCAAGGTAACTAATGATAAAAGTGAGCAAAAACGGTATTGCAATGCGTTGAGACAAGGCCTAGGGTTCATACTTTCACTAGTGCAAGTTCTCTCAACAAGGATAACATAATTAGATCATATAACTATCCCTCAACATGCAACAAAGAGTCACTCGAAAGTCACTAATAGCGGAGAACAAACGAAGAGATTATTGTAGGGTACGAAACCACCTCAAAGTTATTCTTTCCGATCAATTCATTGGGCTATTCCTATAAGTGTCACAAATAGCCCTAGAGTTCATAATAAAATAACACCTTAAGACACAAATCAACCAAAACCCTAATGTCACCTAGATACTTGATAGTTATCTCCATGGGCTTCAGATAGTTATCTCCATGGGAATCTAGTGATTGCTTGTATCTGCGTTGGTATTTCCCTGAAGAGGAAAGGATGATGCAGCACAACAAAGGTACGTATTTCCCCCAGTTATGAAACCAAGGTTATCAATCCATCAGGAGAACCAAGCAACACTATGTAAACAGTACCTACACACAAACAACAAAAACTTGCAACCCAACGTGTAACAGGGGTTGTCAATCCCTCCTTGGTATTGAGATATATTAAATTGTATGAGATTTGATAAATAGATCTAACTAAAACACAAAATAAACTAAATAAAGAAAAAGTGCAGCAAGGTGTTGTTGGTTTTAATATGATAGGAAATAGACTCGGGGCCGTAGATTTCACTAGAGGCTTCTCTCGAGAAAATAACATACGGTGGGTAAACAAATTACTGTTGGGCAATTGACAGAAAAGCAAATAATTGTGACGATATCCAAGGAAATGATCATGTATATAGGTGCTACGTCCATTTTGCATCATGTTTGCCTATTGTTATTTATGTTGTTTTTATGCGTAATAATGCTTTTTGGAGTAATTCTAATGCCTTTTCTCTCATAACATGCAAGGTACATACAAAGAGGGAGAATTCTGGCTGTTGGAAATCTGGACCTGGAAAAGCTACATCAGGCCACCTATTCAGCACAACTCCAAACAAGCTGAAACATCACAAGGAATTTTATGGAATATATAAGAAATATTGGAGCCAATAAGTACCAGAGGGGTCCCACCAGGTGGGCACAACCCACCTTGGCACGCTAGGGAGCCCAGGTGTGCCCTGGTGGGTTGTGCTCCCCTCGGCCCACCTCTAGTGCCCATCTTCTGGTATATAAGTCATTTTGACCTAGAAAAAATAATGAGAGGACTTCCGGGACAGAGCACCGTTGTCTCGAGGCGGAACTTGGGCATGAGCAATCACTACTAGGGAAAAGCCTAGCAGTAGCGCGAGTATTTGGTGTATTAATATCACGGGTACCCGTGCTATTGATACGGCGCTACAGCTAACATTTAACAGTAGTGCGTTTTGACACGTGCTACTGCTATACCAACTTAGCAGTAGTGCTTTACATACCATCGCTACTGCTAAGTGCTTTAGCAGTAGTGTTTTCCTGTCCAGCGCTAAAGAGCGCTACTACTATATTTTCTCATATAATTTTTTGATGCATATTTGCGATGTTTTTGTAAAGGTTTTATACAGTATTCTAATCATATCATAAACATGCAATATGCTGATCACATCATACACATAATAATATCATCATATCATCCAACACAAATCATGTCATCACATCATAATCACAATATAGCTATACAAGTTACATGACATGTCTCATCATACATAATGCAGTACTTCTTGAGGCGTTGATACGTCTCCATCATATCTACTTTTCCAAACACTTTTGACCATGTTTTGGACTCTAACTTGCATGACTTGAATGGAACTAACCCGACTGACGTTGTTTTCAGCAGAATTGCCATGGTGTTATTTTTGTGCAGAAATAAAAGTTCTTGGAATGACCTGAAACTTCACGGAGAATATTTTTGGAATTTATAAAAATATTGGTGTTGGTGTCAAAACCGGCGGATCTCGGGTATGGGGTCCCGAATTGTGCGTCTAAGGCGGATGGTAACAGGAGGCATGGGACACGATGTTTACCCAGGTTCAGGCCCTCTCGATGGAGGTAATACCCTACGTCCTGCTTGATTGATCTTGATGATATGAGTATTACAAGAGTTAATCTACCACGAGATTGTAGAGGCTAAACCCTAGAAGCTAGCCTATGGTATAATTGTTGTTGTCCTACGGACTAAACCCTCCGGTTTATATAGACACCGGAGGGGGCTAGGGTTACACAGAGTTGGTTACAAGGGAGGAGATCTACATATCCGTATTGCCAATCTTGCCTTCCACGCCAAGGAAAGTCCCATCCGGACACGGGACGAAGTCTTCAGTCTTGTATCTTCAGAGTCCAACAGTCCGGCCAAAGGATATAGTCCGGCTAACCGGAGACCCCCTAATCTAGGACTCCCTCAGTAGCCCCTGAACCAGGATTCAATGATGATGAGTCCGGCGCGTAGATTTGTCTTCGGCATTGCAAGGCGGGTTCTTCCTCCGAATACTCCATGGAAGATTTTGAACACAAGGATAGTGTCTGGCTCTGCAATACAAATTCCACATACCATCATAGAGAGAATAATATTTCCACAAATCTAATCTGCTGACATGTTTTGCAACATGACATCATGCCATGGCCCGGTTATTATTCAAACTATTTTTCTCGACCAGCACTGCACATATTGCGAGGCGGTTTTTTTGACACGTCTTGTTGAAGCAGAGATCGTGTCCCCTTATCACGGGGTTCTCATCAATACGGGTATGGGTAACCCAACCGTGCCATCAATTATGGCGTTCGGGGAATAAGCGATTTTACCAGGTAAGTGGGGAGGCGCATCGCCTCCTCCACCCTTATAAAGGGACAAAGATTCACCCTTTTTACCCACGCCTTCTTCCTCCTTGCTTATCCATTCTCGTGCACTCAAGCTCCAGCGCCCAAGTTCGCGTCTTTCTTCTCAAACCACTCCAAGCATGTCTGGAGCGGGAGACAAGTGGATGGTTTCCTCCGTCACGGAGGAGCACATCGCAAAGCTATGGGAAGCAGAATATCTGGCCGCGGACATCGCGCACCGGCTGCCAGATGTGGGGTAGGTCATCCCTACGCCCGCACCCCATGAGAGGGTAGTTTTCCTTACCCACTTTGTCCACGGACTGGGATTTCCCCTTCACCCGTTTGTCCGCGGGCTCATGTTCTACTACGGGCTGGATTTTCTTGATCTGGCCCCCAATTTCATCCTCAACATCTTGGCGTTTATCTTCGTGTCCGAGGCTTTCCTCCGCATTAGGCCCCACTTCGGCCTGTGGCTGAAGACCTTCAATGTTAAACCGAAGGTGGTGGTCGGCTAGCAAGCGGAGTGCGGAGGCGCCATGGTGGGCAAAATACCTAACGTCACCTGGCTCGAAGGCTCCTATGTGGAGACCATAAAGGGGTGGCAATCGGGGTGGTTCTACATCACCGAGCCGCGCGACACCAACTGGGTGGCGGCCCCCAAATTTCGATCCGGAATCCCCACGCGACTCACTTCCTGGAAAGAGAAGGGCCTGTCCTGGGGTTCCCTGGTAGAGCTAACCGGACTCCACTGCATCAGGAACATGATGAGCAAGAAAATCGATCTCGTCAATGTGGTCCAGGTCATGCTCTTCTGTCGGATTCTCCTGTGTCAACGACGGGCATTCAATTTGTGGGAGTTCGACCCGGCCAAGCACCAGACGTTGCGAGAGCTCTTCGACACGATGCACAAGGACGTCTGGAGGGTGATGTTCAAGGGTGCCGAGGTACCTCCTCCCCTTAACGAGGACCGCGGACTCAGCGCAAAGCGCCATGCCAATTCGGTAAGTTTTTATATCTCAAGATACTTATTTGCCCCAGTCTAATCATGTGCGGGATCTAAGCTCCCATGCCATTAACAAGACTGGGTAGAGATAGCGGAGCAGATTGATTGCCTAGCCCCCTGCCTGAAGATCCTGTAGATGCTCTCCTAACGGAGATGCTGGTTCCGGCGCCTTATGAGGTGCCGGTGAAGAAGGCCAAGAAGAAGGCCACGGGGACCCGAAAGGGTCTCCGGTGCCAGGTTATATCGGACTCATCGTCCGATAACTCCGAAGCGCACTCCTCCCACGAAAATGAGGAGGAGGAAGAAGAAAGTTCTCCCCCCCCCCCAGCCGGGGGAGACAAGAAAAGGAAGGCCGACCCAACCGGGGAGACCAAAGGGTCCAAGAAGGGAAGGACCCTCCTTCCGGAAGGCTCCACGACGGCCTCCTACAGCGGCGACGAGTGGTTACCCAGGGAGAAGCCCCTGGTGAAGTCGTAAGTATCCGGATACCATAGTAATTCATGGTATGTTTTATTGCACTGCTTCTCATTACGCCGAATAAGATTATGCAGTCAGTCCCGAGCCCGTCTCGACGTATCTTCGTCGGATGGTTCATTGGACTCGTCGGGTATGAACAGCGATTCACTTCCGACCGCCTCCACCCCTTGCCCTATGGACAACATCAAGGTGTTGTCCCAAAAGGCACCGAGCCGAGGGGAGGTAGTCCTAGGGGCGCCGTGAGGCGACCTTCCGGACCCTAGGCTCAAAGGGAGCAAGACTCCCACGGGCTCCAAGTTCGGCCCCCAGCCGAACACTGCCGTGGAACCTTCGGTGGTTCCGGACTTCGGCAGGCGATCCGCCATTAAGGGGGGAAAGCCGCCCGTGCCGGTGGCCTCTGTCCATCCAGAGGCGCCGGACAACTTGCTAGAAGCTCTTCGCGGCGCTTCATTGACGAAGAGCACCGCACTATCATGAGTGCAGTGATCGAGAGAGTTCAGTCCGCCAAGAACAGACTGACCAAAGCTTGTGCCAGCCTCCTAACAGGCTTTCAGGTAAGCAATCAAAATATAGGAAAATATTACCACATAGATAGTAGCCCCTGATGCTCTGTTTGGCGTTCGCGAAGAAAGGCTGAATAGAGGATCAAATAATGACTCAGGAGTCTAATCAGAATATGTCTGTGTGCATGTGCAGGCTTCGCTGCTGGCCGCTGCCGCACGTACTGCGGAGGTTGCTGCAATGAAGCAGGACCTGGAGCGGTCCGAGGACGAGCTCGGCCTTACCAAGAGGCAGCTCGAGGAGAGAAAAGGTAAGCAATACCTTGTCTATACATTAAAAAGAATCTCGACTTGTAAAGTAATAGGATCATCATGAATTTGACAGGGGCCACGACCGAGGTGGCGACCCTGAAGAAGGTGATGTCCGAGGCCGAAGACAAAGCGGCCAAGGAGCGCATTGAGCGGGAAAAGCAAGAAGCCCGGGTAGGCGAGGTGCAGCAAGAGCTCGAGGCTCTTGCCAAAAAACACGAGTCCTTGGAGCTTGACTCTAAGATGTGAGAGTCCAAGCTTGCGAAGGCGCTCGAAAGCGCACGGAGCGCCAAGGCTGAAGCCCACAAGGACCTCCAGGAGATTGATGCGGTGAAGAAGATAGCAAAGGGTAAGGCAGTCATTATGCAAAGCAAGCATGTGAAGGAAACTTTCCTTTTACTTACCTGAGTTCGGAGCTCTCCAGGAGCGTTCGCAGATCTTCCCCGCAGTGTGCTGGATGCCGCGGAGTTTTACCGAGCTGAGGAGGGGAGCTCGACAGAAAAGTTATTCTGGTCTCAGTATACTGGGACCGAACACCCAATGCCCGTGAGCGACCAGATGAAGCAACTGGTCGAGCTTCATAAGGCGGCCGAACAGGCCATGAAGGGTCTTATATTCCGGATGTGGTCTGGCGATCCACTGCCTAGCAGCTACTTCAGTCTGGTGAGGCGGCTTATGGATGCCTACCCATGGCTTGAAGTCATAAAGCGGTCCGTCTGCATCGAGGGTGCGCGCAGGGCCTTTTCCCGGGCGAAGGTGCACTGGGCGAAGCTGGACGCCGTGAAGCTCGTGAAGGAGGGGCCGTCGGAGGGCAAGGAGCATCGCTGCCCCGAAGTGTATTATGACAGTGTCCTGAAGGGTTCCCGCCTTGTGGCGGATGAATGTGCTAGGGATGTAATTTTTGAATGAACATGCTCATGTGATCCTGAAATGTGAAATGAGTTCATTTGTGCTATGCAACGCCTTTTGAATTTAGAATATTACGTTTTGTGCGGCCGTTTATAAAATCTGAGAGTTGGCCAGTCGTCGGCTTCTGCCCCCACGTAACTAGTACTGGGGTGTTTGGGATAAACCTGAGCACTCTTTTTCCCAATTTTGGGTCCTTCGAGGGAGGTGTTCAGCACAATGAACCAGGCAATCGGACTATAAGGGTTTATCACTCTCACTTAGCCATAGAAGTCTACAATTTTAAATTTTGGCGAAGCCCCTAGAATTCGGAAGGCCGAATTTGGGGCGCTATATATGCCTAAGTCGGGCAAGGCCGACTCCTCTCCCGAAGCAGAAAAAGTCTTTAAGGACTTGAGACCTCTCGAACAGCCACCAGCTCTCGCCTTATCATGATAGTCAGTTTTTGGGTTTCTCTACTGAGGTGCTCGTCCGGAAGAACCGGGACACAATCGCAATAGTTCTCCCAACGCTACCTTAGCCGATATAGCGGAATGTAAGGTACCAAACCATCAGAGCCAGGCAAACCCAACTATTGACCCAAGACATGATTCGGAGCTGATGCATATAATGCTATAAGTTCGGGGTGCCGCACTGTCGAAAGTGTTCGGACTTCTCATGCCGTATTATGGGGTGAACGAAAGCCCCTGGCGTACTGACCGTACCAGAATGTATGGGTGCAAGTTGTTGTAAATGAACATATAAGAAAAAAGGGATGGATAATGCAATAATAGACTAATGCTATGCATTGTTCTTTAAATAATATGTCGAAGCGTACTGATACAAGTAGTGCAATAAGCAAAAAAATAGGACTATGTGACATGTCCTATCCAAGGGCAAGGTGCGTAAGGATAGTAAAAAACGGGTATATCGACTATTATTCGAGACCACCTGGGGGTTCCCTTGTATGTCTTAGTTTCTTGCCTCCTTGGTTGTTCCTTCCCATAATGTGTCCGGCAATCCTACTGCCGGAAAGGGCTTCCAGAGAGTAAGGTCTTGAAAGAGAAAAAATGATAATGCTATGCAGCCCCTAGGGCGGTTAAGCCGCATTGCGGGACGTGCCCTGATCATGCCCCCGCCTATGCCCATGGTATTTTTAGTGCGTAATTATGTACGCGCGGCACGGATTTTGTCGCTTGAATGGGACTAGGATGGGGGCCGAATTGCTAGGCGAGCTCTGAACGTGCCATGCGATCCTGTTGCAGGTTACTCCGGACTCGCTTGACGGTGTCCGGGGGCTGTACCGCCGAATTGGCAGTTTGCCTTAGAAGGCTGCTCTGTTCTTCTGCTACGACAGCCGCAGTGTGCTCTTCTGTGCGGAGCGAGCGTTCTGTATTTCCATTGACTGTTATGACCCCCTAGGTCCTGGCATCTTGAGCTTGAGGTATGCGTAATGCGGTACCGCATTTAATTTTGCAAATGCGGTTCTCCAGAGCAGTGCGTGATAGCCACTGCGGAATGGGACGATATTGAAGATTAAATCCTCACTTCGGAAGTTGTCCGGAGATCCGAAGACCACTTCCAGTATGATTGAGCCCATGCAATAGGCCTCTACACCTGGGATGACGCCCTTAAAGGTGGTTTTGGTGGGTTTGATCCTCGAGGGATCTATACCCATTTTGCGCACTATATCCTGATAGAGCAGGTTCAGGCTGCTACCGCCGTCCATAAGGACTCGAGTGAGGTGAAATCCGTCGATGATGGGGTCTAGGACCAATGCGGTGGATACACCATGATGGATACTAGTGGGGTTATAACACCCTCGATGCGACTATAGCTCCCACGTGTCGAGGCACGACTTAGAGACATAATCGCATTGAAGGCATATGTCGCAAGTTAGGCAATCTTCACAACATCCCATGTAATATGGTAATAAAAGGGGAGATAACATAGTTGGCTTACACTCGCCACGTCAATCAAGTACATAAATAACATTACATCATCCAAACACTCATGGCCCGACTACGGCGCCAAAATAAAAGATAACCCAACATGCGACACAGTCCCAATCACCCCCAACTGGGCACCACTACTGATCATTAGGAAAGGAAACATAGTAACGTTGAGAGTCCTCGTCGAACTCCCACTTCAGCTCAAACACGTCACCTGGAGCGGAATCATCGGGCCCTGCATCTGGTGTAATAGTAATCTGTGAGCCACAGGGACTCAGCAATCTCGCACCCTCGCGATCAAGACTATTTAAGCTTATAGGTAAGGCAAGGTAAATATAGGTGGAGCTGCAGCAAGCGACTAGCAAAATATGGTGGCTAACCTGTTCGCAAAAGAGAGAGATAAGAGGAGGCAAAGCGCGAGCGAGAAACTAGAGAACAACCTGCGCAAACATTACTCCAACACCGTGTCCACTTCCCGGACTCCGCCGAGAAGAGACCATCACGGTAACACACTTAGTTGATTCATTTTAATTAAGTTAAGGTTCAAGTTATCTACAACCGGACATTAACAAATCCCATCTGCCCATAACCGCGGGCACGGCTTTCGGAAGTTCAAATCCCTGCAGGGGAGTCCCAACTTAGCCCATGACAAGCTCTCACGGTCAATGAAGGAATAGACCTCCTCCCAAGACGTTCCGATCAGACTCGGTATCTCGGTTCTTCAAGACACTTCGACAGGTTAAAACAAGACCAACAACACCGCCCGAATGTGCCGACAAATCCCGATAGGAGCTGCACATATCTCTTTCTCAGGGCACACTCAGATTGTCCAAACTTCCGGTAGGCCAACCCAGAGTTGCCCCTGGTGGCCACCGGCGGCTGACGAGTTGGACCAACACTCAGAGGAGCACTGGCCCGGGGGGTTTAAATAAGATGACCCTCGGGCTCCCGAAACCCAAGGGAAAAAGAGGCTAGGTGGCAAATGGTAAAACCAAGGTTGGTCATTGCTGGAAAAGCTTTAATCAAGGCAAACTATCAAGGGGTTCCCATTATAACCCAACCGCGTAAGGAACGCAAAATCCGGGAACATAACACCGATATGACGAAAACTAGGGCGGCAAGAGCCTTGCACCCTTTACCAAGTATATAGATGCATTAAGATAACAAGATAAAATAATGATATCCCAACAAGTAAATAAATGTTCCAACAAGGAACGGCCCCCAATCTTCACCTGCAACTAGCAACGCTATAAGAGGGGCTGAGCAAAGCGGTAACGTAGCCAATCAACGGTTTGCTAGGACATGGAGGGTTAGAGGTTTGACATGGAAATTTCGGAGGCTTGAAAGCAAATGGTAGGCATCGTAGCATTGGCATA
Organism: Triticum dicoccoides; assembly: GCF_002162155.2. NCBI lineage: Eukaryota > Viridiplantae > Streptophyta > Magnoliopsida > Poales > Poaceae > Triticum > Triticum dicoccoides. The sequence goes on along the minus strand of NC_041384.1, from coordinate 114,625,789 downwards.
GCAAAAGAGCGAGCAATCTAGCATAGCAAAGATAGTAGTGATTTCGAGGGTATGATCATCTTGCCTGCACAGTTGTCAGAGTTGACTGGATCCTCGAAAACAAACTCAACGGGCTCCTCGTTAGCGAACTCGTCTCCCGGCTCTACCAAAACAAGACAAGCAAGCAACAATGACACAATCAACCACGTGCAAGGATCAAACAATATGATGCAAAGATGGTATGCTATGCGGGATGCGATGCGGGATGCATATGCAAGATTTAACAAGGGATGCATGAACCTGGCCTCAACATGGGAATCCAAGTGTTCCACTGGAAAGATGAGATGAAATCGCTTGAAAACGATATAAAGATCATCGGAATCGGAGTTACGGTTTGGAAATGGCAAGCGATTCAAATATGACAACGGTCTGCGATTTACAGCAAGTAGCCTTCTAAATGCAATGAAATGAACATGCTACATCACCCAAACATGACAACAAAATACATGGCAGGGATTCATTCAAGATGCTTAACAAAAGTCTAGCACTGAGCTACGGCCAATTCATCCATTAACAGATTTAAACAAGCATGGCAAAAATGCATATGGCAAACAGATCTCAGACTTGGTGAAATTAACACTTGTCTGGAATTTCAGATCAGGTAGCACTCTTCGGAGCAACAAACTACATGCTACAGGACCTAATCATGGCAAAGTAAAGCGTGGCATGGAGCTACTCAAAGATCTTAACAAAAGTCCCTTAGTGACCTTGAGCCAAAAAGGACCAGAAAATAAAATTACAAGCATGTGAACATAGCAAAAACATAATCAGATCACAGACTTAGTGAAAACTGGCACATGCTGAAACAGATATCAAGTAGGCATGTTTACGAGCTCGATGCACTCACTACGGTGCAAGTCATGAAAAGCTAAGCATACATCTATCAAGAACACACAAAATGCAAGCTAGACATGGCAAGAACAATAACATAGCATGCACGGATCAACTACAAGATCATCGGCAAAATTGCAAACAAGTTGACAATCTGCCCAGATTCACAAAGTAGCAAAAGTAGAACTTGATTGACTCAAGCTAGGATGCTCCATAATTGCAAACAAAGGCATGAATGGATAGAGCACTACAAGATTAACAAAACATCCTTACTGATCATCCTCAAAAGAGGCACGGATCACTAGGAAACAACGTGAACATATGGCCATATGAGATAAACAGTTCCAGGACTTAGTAGAATTGCTAAGTCCCTGAAAACAGAGTTACCAAGTGCACCACTTTGCAAGCTTGTGCTGGTCGCCACACACATCACAAAAATACATGGGTTGCACCTCTGGAAAGATGGCAAAACCCTTAACAAAACATATGTAGAACATCAGGGCTAATCATGCACACATTAATCATGGCAAAAATGACAAAAACCTAAATGGAGTAGCAGATCTGACAATTATCTCAAGTAGCCCTCTTCTAACAGCATTTCGGGCATCAGGATGAACTCAAATGAAAATGATGCAATGGAATTAAATGATGTACTCTCTGAGATGAACATTCTGATATGCTATATGCATGAATCGGATCTACGGATGCAAAGTTACGGAGCTATGAACATGAGCATATGGATCTGAGAATTTCGGGACTTAGAAGAGAAACAACCTCCGGATATAGGGTTTACTGTTCATCGGATCTGGATCAGGGCACGCATATCAAGGACCGCCAGGGCTCTCGCCCGAGCTGCGGGCCGCGGTGGCCGGAGAGGGGCACGGGAGGCAGTGCGGCGGCGGGCGGCGCACGCGCGCTGGCGGGGAGGCGGCGGCGAGGCTTCCGGGCGGCGCGGCGGGCGAGGCGGCGGAGGCGGCGGGGCCGGCGAGCGCGGCGGGCAGCGGGCGAGGCGGCGGGCGGCGGCTCGGGCGGCTGGG
>NC_041384.1:114600563-114623304 GCF_002162155.2 Triticum dicoccoides | reverse complement strand
GCGGCGGGGTTACGGAGGAGGCGGCGACCGGCGTCGGGCCCGCGGGGGCTCTCCCCGGGCCGAGCGGGCCGGTGCGGGTGCAGGCGGCGGCGCGCCATGTGGCGCCACGCCACTGGCTGCGGGCGGCGGCGGCGATGCGTCCGGTCGGGGCGGACGTGTCCGGCCGGCGCGGGTAGAATTTTAGGGTTTCGGGGGGAGAAGAAGATCCGGATTCGGAGGGGTCTTTAAATAGACATAGAGGGAGCTAGGAGAGTCCAAATGAGGTGCGGTTTTCGGCCACGCGATCGTGATCGAACGATCTAGATGATGGAGATGGTTTAGGTGGGTTTTGGGCAAAATTGGAGGGGTGTTGGGCTGCAACACACACGAGGCCTTCTCGGTCCCTCGGTTAACCGTTGGAGTATCAAACGAAGTCCAAATGATACGAAACTTGACAGGCGGTCTACCGGTAGTAAACCAAGGCTGCTTGGCAAGTCTCGGTCCAATCCGGAAATGTTTAACCCCACACACAAAAGAAAGGTAGAAATGACCATCGGAGGAGAACGAAGTGCCGGAATGCAAAATGGACAACGGGGAAAATGCTCGAACACATGAGACGAACACGTATGCAAATGCAATGCGCATGATGACATGATATGATATGCATGACAACGACAACAACACACGGAGACAAAAACCCAAATCCGAGAAAATAAAATAACTTAACACCGGAAACGGCAAGAGTTGGAGTACAAATAGGGAAAGTTACATCCGGGGTGTTACAGGGGTGGTCCCTGCGATCGAAAGTGGTCGGACAAGAGGACCATGGGTTGAACTTTGGGGCGACGGGCTCTATCGCATAGACGTCTCTTAGTTCATGCTTCCGTTCCCTCTTGGGAATGTGGGTTGCGTATATCATGTTCACCATCTTCACTTGTGGGGGGAACCTCTTCTGTCCTCAAGTGTTCGGCGGCCGGGGCTCCTCATCATCATCACTATGCAACCCCTTGTCCTTGTTTTTGGCATTCAACTTGCCGGCCTACTTGAACACCCAGCATTCTTTGTTGGTGTGATTGGCTGGCTTATCGGGGGTGCCGTGGATTTGACACGAGTGATCGAGTATGTGGTCCAAACTGGACGAGCCCGGAGTACTCCTTTTGAATGGCTTTTTCTGCTGACCGGATCTAGAGCCTCTGAATCCGGCATTGACTACCGTATCATCGATGTTATCACCGTTGTTGCAGCGCTTTTGTCTGTTATGACGTGGTCTGCCGTTGGCATCTTTGGTATCCGAAGTGCCCGGATTCCTTGATGTGTTGTTGCTGCGAGCCAGCCAGCTATCCTCTCCCGAGCAAAAGCGGGTCATTAGTGTTGTGAGGGCTGCCATAGACTTCGGCTTCTCCTGGCCGAGGTGCCGGGCGAGCCACTCGTCGCGGATGTTATGTTTGAATGCCGCTAAGGCCTCTACATCCGGACATTCGACAATTTGGTTTTTCTTAGTTAGGAACCGTGTCCAGAATTGCCTGGCCGATTCCCCTGGGTGCTGAGTTATATGGCTCAAGTCATCAGCATCCGGTGGTCGCACATAAGTGCCCTGGAAGTTGTCAAGGAATGCATCTTCCAAATCCTCCCAACTGCCAATAGATTCTGCTGGCAAGCTATTCAGTCAATGCTGAGCTGGTCGTTTGAGTTTTAGTGGGAGGTATTTGATGGCATGCAGATCATCACCGCGAGACATGTGGATGTGAAGGAGGAAATCCTCAATCCATACAGCGGGGTCTGTTGTACCATCATATGATTCGATGTTTATGGGTTTAAAACCCTCCGGGAATTCGTGATCCATAACTTCATTAGTGAAGCATAGGGGGTGTGCGGCGCCTCTGTGCCGGGCTATATCATGATGCAGTTCATATGAGTCTTCTCTACTGTATTCGGCCTGGCCGGATTTACTTTTAGTGTCTCCGGTGCGACGGTCATCGTCCTGCATTGGCGCGTGCCCCCGTGACCCGTATATCGACCTTGCATGTTTTGCCCTGTTGTCCAATACGTCTCGCAGGTCCCGTGTTTTGCCCCGGGCCTTGGTATTTTTGTTTGAGTGGCGGCGGGGTGCAGGCTGAACTTCGGGCTGAAACGCCTCTCTAGCTCGGCCACGAGGTGGCCGGTCAACCGTATCGTACACTGGTGATGTAGGTTTCAATGCTTCCTCCTCGAGGTGAGGTAGCAACCTGCGCTTTGGGTAACTCTTGGAGGGGCTCTCGAGTTCGTATTCCTCGGCCGCAAGGACTTCGATCCATCTGTCTGCTAGCAGATCTTGATCAACTTGAAGCTGTTGTTGCTTTTTCTTCAAGCTATTTGCTGTGGCCATAAGCCGGTGCTTGAAGCGCTCCTGCTCGACAGGATCCTCAGGAACGATAAATTCTTCATCACTGAGGCTCACCTCGTCTTCGGAGAGAGGCATGTAATTGTCCTCCTCCGGTTCTCCAACTGCTGCCTGCTCTGGAGGGCTAGCTTGTTCACCCTCCCGCTCTAAATCATGCTGGAGGGGATTGTTGTCGTCTTCGGTACTTTCCAGAGTGTTATTGTCTCTTGTGCCAGGATCACTACTTTTGCTATGGTGGGACTTAGAGCGGCGCCGCTAACGTCGGCGCTTGGGTTGCTTCTCGGAGGGGTCATCCTCCGCTGTCTCGTCACCATTGCCTTCTTTGGGGGTGTCCACCATGTATATAACATATGATAAGGTGGCGGTCCAGAGCCCTGTGGGCAATGGTTCCTGTTCGTCCCCTACATAGTCGTCCATATCGTCGATGTCTTCGGAGTCAAAGTCAAGCATGTTGGTTAAATTGTCGACGGTGGCTACTAAGTGGGTGGTGGGTGGGTAGCGAATTTCTTCATCGTCCGCATCCCATTCTAGCCGGACATAGTTCGGCCAAGGTTCTCTTGACAAGGAGAGAGAACTTAATGAATTTAGCATGTCGCCGAAAGGTGAGTGTTGAAAGATATCCGCAGAGGTGAACTCCATGATCGGTGCCCAATCAGATTCGATAGGCACAGACGCAGGCGGATCGAAGTCCGTGGTCGGGGACGAATCCACTGGTTCGGCAATACAGCTCTCGTAAGGGGTGAAGTCAGTATCCGACTCCATCGCCACTAAGAGTGCAGCCTCCATGGGGGGGGTCTATCCCCCCATCCTCGGATGGCGCAATTTGGTCCGGGTTGAGGGCCGGGGTAGTTGCAGGTGTGATATCCCGAACACCATCCGATGGCAGAGTTACATCATGCTCGTCGTGATTGTGTGGCACACCTGACATGGGCTCAAATCCATCGAAGATCAATTCTCCGCCGATGTCGGCAGTGTAGTTTAATTTTCCGAACCTGACCTGATGGCCAGGGGCGTAGCTTTCAATCTGCTCCAGACGGCCAAGCGAGTTTGCCCGTAGTGCGAAGCCGCCGAATACGAAGATCTGTTCGGGGAGGAAATCCCACCCTGCACCACATCATTATTGATGATCGAAGGATCCATGAAGCCTTTACGGTGACGATAGAGTGGAACTCTCAATGAAAGCACCAATGTCGGTGTCAAAACTGGCGGATCTCGGGTAGGGGGTCCCGAACTGTGCGTCTAAGGCGGATGGTAACAGCAGGCAGGGGACACGATGTTTACCCAGGTTCGGGCCCTCTCGATGGAGGTAATACCCTACAACTACTAGGGAAAAGCTTATGGATAGACGCTTACTAGTAGCGAGGGTTTATAACCCTCGCTACTACTACTTACTAGTAGCGCGGGTTTTTAACCCTCGCTACTACTAAGTTGATACTAGTAGCGCGGGTTTTTAACCCTCGCTACTACTAAGAGGTCTCTACCGTTCCCTCCCGGGACATGCCATAGTAGTAGCGAGGGGTACAAACCCGCGCTACTACTAAGTTGATAGTAGTAGCATGGTTTTACACCCCTCGCTACTACTAAGTATGAGGTAGGTGAAATCCCCGTATCCTCAGCCGAATCCCTCCTCTCTCCCTCACTTTCCCCCTCTCTCACTTTCCTCGTCTCTCCCTCATACTCCAGCGGTGGCCTCCGCTGGTACACTCTGCTTTCTTCGCCCCCTCCCTCTCCGAGATCCCTTCGGTGGGCAGTCGCCGGAGCTCCTTGCCACTGCCAAGATGCGGAAGCGCGACCACGGCATCCTCCTCCTCCCCGCCTTCACCTTCTTCTTCTTGCTCCAGGTCAGCCCTCCTCCCCCCCTCTCGATTCGATCCGGAACGCTAGCTGACCCATCCCCCTCCTCCTCCGGCAGCACGAGGGCGACTTCTCGTTCCGGAAGACGTGGACCGCCTCCTGCCGCCACTCGTCACCGACCTCAATGGCAACGGACGCCGCGAGGTGTTGCTCCCCACGCACGATGCCAAGATGTAGGTCCTCCAGCTCCTGGCCCATGCCGGGCTGGCCTCCGCGGCCGCCCTCGACGGCTTCCACGAGGCACGCATCATGGACGAGATCTCCCTGCTCCCGACCAACGTGCGCGCATCATGGGGTCGAGATTTTTTTTTTGGTTTTTCAAATTAATAGTAGTAGCGCGGGTCACAGACACGCGCTACTACTAACACACGTACTAGTAGCGCGGGATGCACCACGCTACTACTACTAGTTAGCTGCAGCGCCATAGTAGTAGCGCAGGCACCCACGCTACTACTAGCTTTTAACCCGCGCTACTACTAGGCTTTTTCCTAGTAGTGTACGTATTGCTTGATTGATCTTGATGATATGAGTATTACAAGAGTTGATCTACCATGATATCATAGAGGCTAAACCCTAAAAGGTAGCCTATGGTATGATTGTTGTTGTCCTACGGGCTAAACCCTCCGGTTTATATAGACATCGGAGGGGGCTAGGGTTACACAGAGTCGGTTACAAGGGAGGAGATCTACATATCTGTATTTCCAAGCTTGCCTTCCACGCCAAGGAAAGTCCCATCCGGACATGGGACGAAGTCTTCAATCTTGTATCTTCATAGTCCAACAGTCCGGCCAAAGGATATAGTCCGCCTATCCGGAGACCCCCTAATCCAGGACTCCCTCAACTGGCGAAAGAATCAACACCAGGGGCCCACACCCTACCATGAGGGTGGGGGCGCCCACCCCCTTGGGGCACACCCCCCTATCTCGTGTCCCCCCTGAGGCTCCATCGACCTCAACTTCAACTCTATATATTCACGTTCGGGGAGAAAAAATTCAGAGAGAATGATTCATCACGTTTTACGATACGGAGCCGCCGCCAAGCCCTAATCTCTCTCAGGAGGGCTGATCTAGAGTCCGTTCGGAGCTCCGAAGAGGGGAATCCGTCGCCATCGTCATCATCCACCTTCCTCCATCACCTATTTCATGATGCTCACCACCGTGCGTGAGTAATTCCATCGTAGGCTTGCTGGACAGTGATGGGTTGGACGAGATTTATCATGTAATCGAGTTAGTTTTGTTAGGGGTTAATCCCTAGTATCCATTATGTTCTAAGATTGATGTTGCTATGACTTTGGTATGCTTAATGCTTGTCACTAGGGCCCGAGTGCCATGATTTCAGATCTGAACCTATTATGTTTTCATGAATATATGTGAGTTCTTGATCCTATTTTGCAAATCAATAGTCACCTACTATGTGTTATGATCCGGTAACCCTGAAGTGACAATAATCGGGACCACTCCCGGTGATGACTATAGTTTGAGGAGTTCATGTATTCACTAAGTGTTAACGCTTTGTTCCGGTACTCTATTAAAAGGAGTCCTTAATATCCCTTAGTTTCTGATAGGACCCCGCTGCCACGGGAGGGTAGGACAAAAGATGTCATGCAAGTTCTTTCCATAAGAATGTATGACTATATTCGGAATACATGCCTACATTAGATTGATGAACTAGAGCTAGTTCTGTGTCACCCTATGTTATAATTGTTGCATGAGGAATTGCATCCGACATAATTATCCATCACTGATCCATTGCCTACGAGCTTTTCACATATTGATCTTTGCTTAGTTACTTTTCTGTTGCCACTGTTACAATCACTACGAAACCAATATTGTTACTTTTGCCACCGTTACCGTTACTTCCATATTATTTTGCTACTAAATACTTTGCTGTAAATATTAAGTCTTTCAGGTGCAGTTGAATTGACAACTCAACTGTTAATACTTGAGAATATTCTTTGGCTCCCCTTGTGTCAAATCAATAAATTTTGGTTGAATACTCTACCCTCGAAAACTGTTGTGATCCCATATACTTGTGGGTTATCAAGACTATTTTTGGCGCCATTGCCGGGGAGCATAGCTCTATTCTTTGACTCACTTGGGATTTATATCTGTTGATCACTATGAGGAACTTGAAAGATGAAAGAACCAATATTTTTACCTCAACTACGAGGGGAGGTAAGGAACTACCATCTAGCTCTGCACTTGATTCACCTTCTGTTTTGAGTAAACTTGGGACACCCACTCCTACTATTTATTCTGATATGTCGCATGTTATTGATGATGCCACTTCTACTTTGCATGATACTTATGATGAAACTACTTCCATGCTTGATAATATTGTGCCACTAGATGAATTTCTTGCTGAACAACTTGCTAGGGTTAGAGAGAATGAAATTATTGAAACTAATAATATTGATGAAAGTGATGATGAAGATTCTCCCCCTAGATATGAATTGCCTGATGTGCCTGAGGGTTATGTTAAGGATGAAGAAACTGCTAGAGATCTTTTAGCTTGCAATGATAGATATGATCTCAAGAAACTGTTAGCTAAGCTGAAGGAAAAGTCTTTGAATGCTAGAATGAAATATGACCTTGCTTTTTCTACTTCACCTATCTGTATTTCTGATAAGGATTATGATTTCTCTATCGATCCTGAGATAATTACTTTGGTTGAATCTGATCCGTTTTATGGCTATGAATCTGAAATTGTTGTGGCACATCTCACTAAATTGAATGATATAGCCACCCTATTCACTAATGAGGAAAAAATTCGTTACTACTATATCCTTAAGTTATTTCCAATCTCATTAAAGGGTGATGATAAAATATGGTTTAATTCTCTTGATCCTAGTAGTGTGCGTAGTCCCTAGGATATGATTTACTACTTCTCTGCTAAATATTTCCCCGCTCATAAGAAATAAGTTGCCTTAAGGGAAATATATAATTTTGTGCAAATTGAAGAAGAGAGTCTCCCACAAGCTTGGGGGAGGCTTCTCCGATTACTTAATGCTTTACCTGATCATCCTCTCAAGAAAAATGAAATACTTGATATCTTTTATAATGGACTAACTAATGCTTTCAGAGACCACCTGGATAGTTGTGTTGGTTGTGTTTTCAGGGAAAGAACTATTGATCAAGCTGAATTGCTATTGAATAATATGTTGAGTAATGATAATGATTGGACACTTCCTGAACCAAGTCCTAAGCCAACTCCGAAGAAAAGGGGTATTCTATTTCTCAGTCCTAAAGATATGCAAGAGGCAAAGAAATCTATGAAAGAGAAGGGTACTAAAGCTGAAGATGTTAAGAATTTACCACCTATTGAAGAAATACATGGTCTTGATAACCCGACACAGGTAATAAAGGTAAATTCTCTCTATAGATTTGATAAGGGTGAAATCCCATCTACTATGTTTGCTAGCCAATGCTTGGATGAGTTTTATAATTTTATGGTTAAACAAGAAAACTTCAGTGCTTATGTTGGTAGACAATTTAAATGTAATGCTTATATGATTGAACACTTGAGTGATTATATGTCTAGAGTTAAAGGTGAGCTTAAACTTATTAGCAAACATGCTTCTATGGTTACCACTCAAGTATAACAAGTGCTTAAAGCTCATAATGATTTGCTCAATGAATTAAATAATAAGAAAAATGATAATGCTATTAGAGTTGTGACTAGAGGGGGTAAAATGACTCAAGAACCTTTGTACCCTGAGGGCCACCCTAAGAGAATTGAGCAAGATTCTTAGAGAACTAATGTTGATGCACCTAGTTCTTCTAAGAAGAAGAAAAATAAAAATGATAGGACTTTGCATCCTTCTAGTGAACCTGTTGTTGACACACCTGAGAATCCCAATGATATTTCTATTTCTGATGCTGAAACACAATCTAGTAATGAACATGAACCTAGTGATAATGTTAATGATGATGCTCATATTGATGCTCAACCTAGCAATGACAATGATTTAGAGATTGAACCTGCGGTTGATCTTGATAACCCACAATCAAAGAATCAACGTTATGATAAGAGAGACTTCCTTGCTAGGAAGCACGGTAAAGAAAGAGAACCATGCGTTCAGAAACCCATGCCTTGTCCTCCTAAACCATCCAAGAAAAAGGATGATGAGGATTTTGAGCGCTTTGCTGAAATGATTAGACATATCTTTTTGCGTATGCGTTTGACTGATATGCTTTAAATGAATCCTTATGCTAAGTACATGAAAGATATTGTAACAAATGAAAGAAAGATACCGAAATATGAAATTTCCACCATGCTTGCTAACTATACTTTTAAGGGTGGAATACCTAAGAAACTAGGAGATCCACGAGTACCAACTATACCATGCTCCATTAAGAGAAACTATGTTAAAACTGCTTTATGTGATCTTGGAGCCGGTGTTAGTGTTATGCCTCTCTCTTTATATCGTAGACTTGAGTTGAATAAGTTGACACCTACTAAAATATCTTTGCAAATGCCTGATAAATCCACTGTTATACCTATCGGTATTTGTGAGGATGTACCTGTTGTGGTTGCAAACGTTACTATTTTAACAGACTTTGCTATTCTTGATATTCCCGAGGACGATAGTATGTCTATTATTCTTGGTAGACCCTTTTTGAACTGCAGGGGCTGTTATTGATTGGAACAAAGGCAATGTTACTTTTCATGTTAATGGTAATGAGCATGCGGTATACTTTCTGAGGAAACAACCTCAAGTCCAGAGTATCAATTCTATTGGAAAAATTCGAACGATTATTATTGGAGGTTTTGAATTTCCTCTTCCTATTGTCAAGCGAAAATATGATATTCTTAATGTTGGGGACATGCACATCCCTATTGAGGTAACTTAGTGTTATTCGAAAATTCTCCGGTTTCATGTTATTCGGAAAGAGCTTGTTAACAAGACTTGATCAACCTTGTTAGTGGATTCCTTTTGATGAGCATGAGATGGATGAAGTTAGAAAGTACAACTCTCTATACCCTCTTTTTACTTTCTGTTATTTAGATTAAATAAAGCAAAAATAGTATTTTCTGTCTGTTTTCTGAATTATCCTTGCAATAAAAAATACCCTGAAAATAAAAGTTCTCCAAATGTCCTAAAAAAATTATATGATTTTTTCTAGAATATTTAAGAATAGGCACTAAGAACACACCTGGGGGCCACACCAGCTGGCCATGAGGGTCCAGGGCGCGCCCCCTGCCTCGTGGACCCCATGCGGGCCCCCTCCACTTATTCTTGCACCCACACATTTCGTCTTCCTCCAGAAAAAATCATCCACTAGCTCAAACCCGAGTTCTAGCTCATCTTGCTTCCATTTTCGATCTCCTTGCTCAAAGCTCCATTCACAAAACTGCTTTGGGGGATTGTTCTTCAGTATGTGACTCCTCCAATGGTCCAATTAGTTTTTCTCCTAGTGCTTTATTTATTGCAAATTTTTGCTGCTTAGTTGACCCTGTTCTTGAGCTTGTATGTCAAATTTATGTGGTCAAAAGTAGTTTTAATGCATGATATTGCTTCTAGGCACTTGTGGGAGTAGTTGCTATCAATCTTGTTGAGCTAGGTTCACTTTTATTTTGAGTCACTAAAAATTTCAGAATTTTTTTTAGAAGAAATGATGAAGAGATTGTTGAGAGGCTCTTCGAGCCGAATCTCGAAGGATAAGCAAAGTGAAGAGAATAAGAAGCCCAAATATAATCTCCCTCGCACTGCGGAGGTTCGGCCGCGCGAATGCCCTTGTGATGAGTTCTTGAGAGCAGCCGGGATTTATGATGACTTTTATTATTTGGCTGAGAATGCAGGCCTCATCGACTTCCTCCGTGACCATCGTGAATAGTATCTCCTCCTCACTAATTTTTTCATGCAAAATTTTTACTTTCATGCTAAGAAATCACCACCTTCAGTGGAATTTCATTTATATGATGAGGTTAAGGAGATGTCACTATATGATTTTTGTCGGGTCTGTGAGATACCCTTTGAGGGCAGCATAGAGGAACCACATCATAATGATATGGAGGGGTTTATTGATACAATTGATGTAGGGGAAATGAGGAAAGTTTCTGATGCAAGAATTACTAGCATACATTTTCCTGTTCTACGTTACTTTGCAATATTTGCTAGAAGATGCTTAATTGGTCGCGGGAAAAGTGGAAATCTCAGTGCCCCCAATTTTTTTATTTTGCGCCATGCTTTGTTTTGTGATACCACTTTCAGTTTAGGCGCTATTGTTGCTAAACGTTTAAATCTGAACCGTACAAAGGGCCCCATCTTTGGAGGCATCTTTGCTTCACGCCTTGCTGCACACTTTAGGATACCTATTAGGCATTATGAGAAAGAGGAAAAGTTGATGCCCCCTATTTTTCTAGATTATAAGAGTATGGTAGCACATGATTTTATTGTTAAGGATAAGAAGAAGATGCTTAAGTATAGATTGATCTTTGATAAAAACTACTATGAGATTATTACCTTGCATGCACCCTCTTTGTTTAACATATTTTTAGGCATGTACCTCGTTTTGCCGGAGGCCGTTCATGCATACTAGAGCCTGACATCAGCTCCAGAGCCTGAGCTGGAGCCACCTCTTGACCCTTATCGACATTCTGTTTATCAGTGGGATCCAGAGGAGATCGCCAACCAATGGCACCCAGAGGACACTCCTCCGTACACCGGAGAGGGCAGCTTTGAGCCATGGCCATAGACCAACTTAGGCCAAAAGCCTAAGCTTGGGGGTACGTATTTCCCACCGACATTACATTCATGTTCACACACCCATGCCAGTTGTCGGTGCTCATACTTTTTCATTGTACTATCCATGCTAGTTTGTTTTCTTTTCCAGCATTCTTCTTGTGTGTTTGAAAAAGCTTAATAAAAAACAAAAAATTAGTTGTAGCTTTTAGCTAGTTTACTTTTCATGCCTGTAGTAGAAGTAACTAAAAAGGAAACACAAAAAGATTTCTCGTTCTTCTTTTGCTTGTTGGGAGCTTTCCCGTGTAAATAGTTTTGTTTCTTTTCTTTTCTTTGGGGGTCGAGAGGAGTAGACCATGATGAAAATGTTGAGTGGCTCTCATATGCATTATTGTTGATGTAACCAAGAGCCCATATCACCTTGTCTTCTCCCTTGTATTGAATGCTTGCAGATTCCAGCTTAGTCCAATGCACGTGCACTATTATTATTATCCACACTGTTCGGTTGTGCAAGTGAAAGGCAATAATGACAATATATGATGGACTAATTGAGATGAGAGAAGCTAGTATGAACTCGACCTATCTTGATTTTTTAAATATGATTAGTTCATCATTCCTGATTCATCCTATAATGAATGAAACATATTTGCAATGACAATTAGAGATTACAGTTGCTCATGCCATGCTTAATTAGCTAGGAGTTTATAATGGTTTACCTTGTGTGCCAACATGATATTAAAATGGTTGTGATGTGGTATGATAGGGTGGTATCCTCCTTTGAACGATTTGAGTGGCTTGACTTGGCACATGTTCACACATGTAGTTGAAACAAAATCAACATAGCCTCCACGTTATTTATGTTCATGGTGAATTATATCCTACTCATGATTGCACTCAGTGTTGATTAATTTTAATGCATGTTCATGACTGTTGTCGCTCTCTAGCTGGTTGCTTCCCAGTCTCTTTCTAGCATTCACTTGTACTAAGCAGGAATACCGCTTGTGCATCTACTTCCATAAACCCCAAAAAGTTATTCCATATGAGTCCACCATACCTTCCTATATGCGGTATCTACCTGCCGTTCCAAGTAAATTTGTATGTGCCAAACTCTAAACCTTCAAATGAAATTATGTTTTGTATGCTCAAATAGCTCATGTATAAACTAGGGATGTCTATATATTTCATGCTAGGTGGGTTATTGTCAAGAGGAGTGGACTCCGATCCTCATTCACGAGAAAATGGCTGGTAACCGGGATGACCAGTCCCATGCTTAAATTAAAATAATTGCAAACAAAACTCCCCCAGGATTGTTGTTAGTTGGAGGCACCCGTTGTTTTGGACAAGCCATGGATTGATGTTTGTTGGTGGTGGGGGAGTATAAACTTTACCATTCTGTTTAGGAACCGCCTATAATGTGTGTAACATGGAAGATATCGAGATCTCTCGGTTTTTATGTTGACAATGAAAGTATACCACTCAAAATATTATTTATCTCTATTTCAAAATCGAGCTCTGGAACCTCTACAAATCCATGCTTCCCTCTGTCAAGGGTCTATCTATTTACTTTTATGTTGAGTCATCATCCTCTTATTAAAAAGCACCAGTTGGAGAGCACCGCTGTCATGTGCACGCATTACTATTAGTTTACATTGAGTATGACTGTGACTGGATCTCTTTTACCATGAATTACAATGTTTAGTCACTCCTTGAACTTCAGAGGTGCTCTGTATTTATGTTTTGCGGTCTCGGAAAGGGCTAGCGAGATACCATCTTGTTATATCATATTATGATTGTTTTGAGAAAGTGTTGTCATCCGAGTTTTACTATTATCGCTCGCTAGTTGATTATGTCATTGATATGAGAAAACATGAGACCTAAATGTTATTGTGAATATGATTAGTTCATAATCTTTGCTGAAAACTTGAATGCCGGCTTTACATATTTACAACAACAAGATCAAACAGAGTTTGTAAAAGTTTTTTCTTATCACTTTCAGTTTAACAACTAAATTACTTGAGCACAAGCAAAGGTTTAAGCTTGGGGGAGTTGATATGTCTCCATCATATCTACTTTTCCAAACACTTTTGACCTTGTTCTGGACCCTAACTTGCATGATTTGAATGGAACTAACCCGGACTAACGTTGTTTTTAGCAGAATTGCCATGGTGTTATTTTTGTGCGGAAATAAAAGTTCTCGGAATGACCTGAAACTTCACAGAGAATATTTTTGGAATTTATAAAAAATATTGGCGAAAGAATCAACACCAGGGGGCCCACACCCTGTCCACGAGGGTGGGAGCGCGCCCACCCCCCTGGGGCGTGCCCCCCTGTCTCGTGGGCCCCCTGAGACTCCACCGACCTCAACTCCAACTCTATATATTCACGTTCTGGGAGAAAAAAAAATCAAAGAGAAGGATTCATCACGTTTTACGATACAGAGCCGCCACCAAGCCCTAATCTCTCTCGGGAGGGCTGGTCTGGAGTCCGTTCGGGGCTCCGGAGAGGGGAATCCATCGCCATCATCATCATACACCTTCCTCCATCACCAATTTCATGATGATCACCGCCGTGCGTGATTAATTCCATCGTAGGCTTGCCGGACGGTGATGGGTTGGATGAGATTTATCATGTAATCGAGTTAGTTTTGTTAGGGTTTGATCCCTAGTATCCATTATGTTGTAGGATTGATGTTGCTATGACTTTGCTATGCTTAATTCTTGTCATTAGGGCCCGAGTGCCGTGATTTTAGATCTGAACCTATTATGTTTTCATGAATATATGTGAGTTCTTGATCCTATTTTGCAAGTCAATAGTCACCTACTATGTGTCCGGTAACCCCGAAGTGACAATAATCGAGACCACTCCCGGTGATGACTACAGTTTGAGGAGTTCGTGTATTCACTAAGTGTTAATGATTTGTTCCGGTACTCTATTAAAAGGAGGCCTTAATATCCCTTAGTTTCTGATAGGACCCCGCTGCCACGGGAGGGTAGGATAAAAGATGTCATGCAAGTTCTTTTCCATAAGCACGTATGGCTATATTCGGAATACATGCCTACATTACATTGATGAACTGGAGCTAGTTCTGTGTCACCCTATGTTATAACTGTTGCTTGAGGAATCGCATCCGACATAATTATCCATCACCAATCCATTGCCTACGAGCTTTTCACGTATTGATCTTTGCTTAGTTACTTTTCCGTTGCCATTGTTACAATCACTACAAAACCAAAACTGTTACTTTTGCCACCGTTACCGTTACTTCCATATTATTTTGCTACTAAATACTTTGCTGCAGATATTAAGTCTTTCAGGTGCGGTTGAATTGACAACTCAACTGTTAATACTTGAGAATATTTTTTGGCTCCCCTTGTGTCGAATCAATAAATTTGGGTTGAATACTCTACCCTCGAAAACTGTTGCGACCCCCCATACTTGTGGGTTATCAAGCGTCAGTTCATATCCCTCTCTCGCGCTAGCGTGAACCCAAACTAACTACTAGCTATCGCCCGAAAACCAGAAACCGGTACACCTGGGCCTGACACTCCGGCCATTCGTCGTATTCTCCTGGCGTAGCACTTCTTCGCCCTCGATGATCTATGCACATGCATTGTCACATGAGTCGATGATATGCAACATATATAGTTGAGCAACAGAAAGAAACAAACTTGGCAAAAATAGAAGCAACATATCATAGGCATAAATAACAAAGTTCATCGTACCCAAAATGCCCTAGCTAGAGTGATCTTCACTAGTTGAGGAGGACGGTCTAATTACATCACAAATAAAGTTTCGTCGTGCATAACTCAAAGTTTCGTCATACAGAAAGTATGGACTAAATGGACACATTGTCATATATCGTCAATCACTCCAACATGTCTTGCCATCCATCCAAGTCAGGGAGATAGTCCCCGAGCTTAGCGAAAGGCTTCAGGTCGAGATGTTGAGCGGCTATGCGTGTTCGGACGTCTTCCCGTGACATTTTCCCTTCCTTGTAGAACATCCCTATTTTTTAGGACGTCCTTCATGATGATTTGGGCAAGTTCATGCTGGATGTGATAGAGCTCAGCTCGAAGTCGATGGTCCGGGATATCTCCTAGGTTGTTTGCCCATTGCAGAATATGGGCATCGTCGGATGTAGGTGACATGTGAAGGTTCTGCTGATCCCATATGTACTCTAGCATGTCGTGAAGAACATTGAATCCATCACTAAGAGTATCACTCAGTTGCTGGATGCAGCAGAAGTCGGTCTTATGGCCGAAGGCAGGCCTGGGTTCCTTATCTTCCTAGTCTTGATCTCTCCATCCCGTACGCCGTAGAAAAAGATAGCACTATTGAGAATAGACTTGATGTGGGTGTAATCCTGTTTGTTCATGTTCTTTGATGAGTCCAAGTAAAGAGCATGGGAGAATCAGGGGTAAAGGATGATGAGGACGGCGCGCCCGTGGCTGCGCAAAATAAGTACATGATATGTCTCCAACGTATCTATAATTTTTGATTGCTCCATGATATTATATTATCTATTTTGGATGTTAATGGGCTTATTTTCACACTTTTATATTATTTTTGGGACTAACCTATTAACCGGAGGCCTAGCCCAAATTGTTGTTGTTTTTGCCTATTTTAGAGTTTCGCCGAAAAGGAATATCAAACGGAGTCCAAACAGAATGAAACCTTCGGGAGCATTATTTTTTGGAACAAACATGATCCAGGAGACTTGGAGTGGACATCAAGAAACAATCGAGGAGGCCACGAGGCAGGGGGCGCGCCCACCCCCCTGGGTTCTCCCTCCACCCTTGTGGGCCCCTCGTTACATCCAAGAGAACCACGAAACCCTATTTCCACCGCCGCAACCTTCTGTACCCAAGAGATCCCATCTTGGGGCCTTTTTCGGAGCTCCGCTGAAGGGGGCATTGATCATGGAGGGCCTCTACATCAAATCCATGGCCCCTCCGATGATGTGTGAGTAGTTTACTTCAGACCTTCGGGTCCATAGCTAGCAGCTAGATGGCTTCTTCTCTCTCTTTGGATCTCAATACAAACTTCTCCTCTATTCTCTTGAAGATCTATTCGATGTCATCTTCTTTTGCGGTGTGCTTGTCTAGATCCGATGAATTGTGGGTTTATGATCAAGTTTATCTACAAACAATATTTCATTCTCCTCTAAATTCTTTTATGTATGATTGGTTTATCTTTTCAAGTCTCTTTGAATTATCAGTTTGGTTTGGACTACTAGATTGATCTTTCTTGCAATGGGAGAAGTGCTTAGCTTTGGGTTCAATCTTGCGGTGCTCGATCCCAGTGACAGAAAGGGAAATGACACGTATTGTATTGTTGCCATCGAGGATAAAAAGATGGGGTTTGCATCATATTGCATGAGTCTATCCCTCTACATCATGTCATCTTGCTTAAGGCGTCACTCTATTCTTATGAACTTAATACTCTAGATGCATGCTGGATAGCGGTCGATGTGTGGAGTAATAGTAGTAGATGCAGAATCGTTTCGGTCTACTTGTCACGGACGTGATGCCTATATGCATGATCATTCCTAGATATTCTCATAATTATGCGCTTTTCTATCAATTGCTCGATAGTAATTTGTTCACCCACCGTAATACTTATGCTATTTTGAGATAAGCCACTAGTGAAACCTATGGCCCCGGGGTCTATTCTCCATCATATAAGTTTCCATCTACTTTATTTTACAATCTTTACTTTCAATCTATATCATAGAAATACCAAAAATATTTATCGTATTATTATCATCTCTATCAGATCTCACTCTTGCAAGTGGCCCTGAAGGGATTGACAACCCCTTTATCGCGTTGGTTGCGAGGTTCTTATTTGTGTGTGTAGGTGCGAGGTAACTTTCGCGTGGTCTCCTACTGGATTGATACCTTGGTTCTCAAAAAATGAGGGAAATACTTACGCTACTTTACTGCATCACCCTTTCCTCTTCAAGGGAAAACCAACGCAGTGCTCAAGAGGTAGCAGTACACCTCAAATTAGCCTCCACCGTACAAATGAATGATTGAAATCGAAGGAAGGATATCAGCATGGATGACTACATGGGATGATCAGGCGCGAGAATCGTCTCCTTGTCCTTATTGGCAACCATGAAATCGGTGATGTAGTCCCTCGCGTATTCACGATGCTCTGGGCATACTACCAAGAAGCCCTCGTGCATGAAGTATGGGTCAACAACATAGATATAAGGTACCTGCTCAATCCTGATGATGTAGTTCATGTACAAGGCAAAAATATGGACAAACGTAAAATCCAGCTTTTTCAAGTGAAACATGTTGAAGATGTAATCGAATCGAAGGAAGAACTTCTTCGCGGGGAATGTGTTGGCGTACAACCTTTGCCGCGGCAGGTTAACCACGTAGAGTGGGTATCTTGGATCTTTCGAGGCAATTGGGCTTTTCTCTCTCCGCAGCACATCGTCATGAAGTCTCCTTAGATCATCGTATATGGCCTCTACCGCTGCCTTAGGTAGGATTGGTTCACCGGGGATATGGTATTTCGCCGCACCCATGATAGGTATACGGTCTTGAACCCGAGGCTGTTGGATCATAGAAGCAGCTTTGTCGCATTTCCTCGCTCTCTTCCTATGCTTCTTTGGTACTGGAAGGTCGTCTATAATACGTTCAGCCTCCGGAGGCGGCAATTTAGGCACCCACTCATGACGCTCAAACCCTGAGTACTCATACTATTGAGCCATCAATCCTCCGTCGTCATAGGCGCCAGTATTGAGATACTGTAGAGTGTCATCCTCATCTATGGCATCGATATCATGCATTGCTTCTTCGACTGCGGTGACGTCATTAGTGACTAATGGAGCCTCTTCCTCACCTCGTCTGCTATCACCTGACACGATAGGCGACGCTAATTGGGTAGGTGGGGTGTTGATGTTCATACCTTGTTGAGGCTACATGGTAGTGGGTGTGCTCCCTGTCGCCTCCAGACGAAGCAGACTCTTTAGCCACAACATGACCCACCTCTTGCAATTGCCAAGCCGCCATGGGGTCTCGTCATCATCACCCCCTAGTACTGTAGGAGACAAATTCTCGTGGCCCTATTTGACACTGGCCACGGAAACCTTGAAGACGCTGGGGGGATCGGCCGGATGTGGAACAATTGTTCCTTCGGCTTCATTATCGCCTTCCCCATGTCCACCTTGTGACCGCTAATGGTGTACAATATGGTGCACAGGGTTACATCGGTCTGCAAAGACATGTCTACGACGTGAGACATCCGAAAGGCAATGGAAATGGGAGATTGTACATTTATTGAAGAGGGCCGGTGTGACAGGTACCGTGAGGGCGTCGAGCTCAGCCAAAGATGAAGCACCGCTGAGCACGTCCAAGACGGAGTACGGGCTGCTATGAGCAGGTGCGGGAGCCGCTGTAGGAGTAGGTGTGGGAGCAGGTGCTGGTGCAGGTGCGGGAGCAGGTGCTGGTGCAACACTAGTCGAGCTGCTCCCGAAGAAGTTGGCAAGGGGAATGTCTGCTGCATCTTTATTTGGATTTTTCCTGCTCCAATTGACGATAGCCAGAAGCAACACACCATATGTAGCTGCCATTTCCTCTTTTGCGGTAGCTACATCTGCTTTGACTGTCTCAGTTGATTTCTTCTCAACCACAATCTCAACCTTCTTGTCGATGTTTTCTTCATTTAACCTCTGTCTTTCCTTTCTCTCCTCTGTGGTCTCACGGTAGTACTTCTTCCACGTGGCGCTGTCTCTGACGTCGTGCACGCATCCATACGACGGCTGAGTGTCCACCGGTAGTCGTTTCAATACGTTCAAGGCCCGGTTGAATGGGGTGTCCCACTTGGGCCTCGCCAATGCCTCAGACGGCGAGTCGCTTTTGGCCGCAATACTGTGCTGCTCTCTCTGCAAAAGGAACAAGGATCATTTACAAATATGACTAAATGTGTAATCAAATTGATCAGAAGCTAAAATTACCAGCAGTCTCATTAAATCCTCATGACTGCATCCGTCTCGAAAACCTTCTTCACTGGTTCCCAACGGTACCGGGCCCTGAGGACGTCACGCTCCTGCGGGGCGGTGAACTCCGCCAAGGGGTCTGGGATGCCCAGACTTCCGTGTTCCGCATCCTCCCTGGCCCATATGGACCTCTTCCCTGCGTAACCACGGCTTCCAAGGTGGTGGCACCCCATGTTCCTCCCTTGAAGACCCTTCATGTACTTCGACTTTTCTTTGGCAACTTCGGCATCGCAAGCCACCTTGCATATTTCAAACTACTCTTTCGTAATTGTCAGATTATCCTTTACAATCTCGAAGTAGGGTTCCTTTTTTCGACGATCCTTGCTTTCACCCTTACTTTCCAGGCGGCCAACGCGTCGCTAAACTACTCATGGTGCATATTTTTTATCTTCTTCATTGTCGGGTCTTTATCTGGATTAGTATATTTCTTTTCATCCCGACCCGGGAACAAGAATACCTTGTGCAGCTTCGTTAGGAGGGAGTGCTTCATACTTTTCTATCTTCTTTAGTTTCTCATCGTTGATGGTGGCGGTTGTCCATACAATGCAGCCTATTTGATTGATGTAGCACGCTCGCGCTTCCGCAGGCTCTTTTGGTTCAAACTTGTCGTCGTCCACCTCTGTGACCACCAGTGTAGTAGTGATGAGCTGGTTTGGACGTTGATGTCTCCTCTTCGGTTTCGGTTCTATACCGGCTTCTCCAGTCTCAGTGTCGGTCTCGGTGCCGGTCTGGGTCTCAACACCAGTCTTGGCACCGGTCTCGTTTTCAGTCTCGGATGTGACAAGTGGGCCCAGCAACAACCATTGCTCGTCGAGAAGGTTCAAATAATCATCTGCCGCTAGGTAGATGTCGTCACAATCACCAGAACCCTGTCCTTCATCATTGCTAGCCATGTTTCCTATGATTAAATCTAGTCAATTAATTCTAGACCTAATAAAATGAATAATGACATAAAAAGGCCTATGTTTTCCAAGAACGTTGATTCCTTCCCGATGCGGCAAATCCCGGGCTCTTGATATGTCCTAGTTTGTAGCACAAGTCATGCCAAAATTCACGAAAAATTTAGGCATGACCTTTACTAAAAAGTGGACAAATCAAGCACCTGAAATTTTCCAGAACAGAAATGAATCAACATTCTGACAAAAGCTTCATTCCCTGGAAACAACAAAAGGCCACTTGGGCACAATTGAACCACTTCAATGTTGCATATAACATGAGCAAACACTATTGAGGAATTTGCATATAACATGACCACTTCAGTGAAAAAGATATAATCAACAATAATGGAATATGCAAACGAACATCAATGACATATACCATATAACAACAATATTGTTTTTCGTTTACATAGCAACAATTACTTTAACCAAGTTTTTGAAAAGAAAAACAATTCTATTTTCTATTTATAACTAATTGCCATAGCCACTGTATTTTATTTATATCAAAATACTTTTGTTTTTTGTCTAAAGCTAAAAGTCTAGGAAGGGATCATCTTTAAAATAAAACTTGCCTAAATTATTTTCCTTGAAAAATAGTGATCTTTAAAAAAACCCAAAACCTTTGCAAAATGACCTCACTAAACACTTCTCAGCCTAGGACAGAACAGAAATTATGTTCTAGCTATTCCTCACACACACACACATTATTTTCTTTTCATCCAAATTGTTTTAGAGCAAATATTCCAACCATACTTGACCTTATTATAAATTGCAAAGAAACTCCATTTTCTCTAACCCTTCTGACCTCACCAAAATTTCCACAGCAAGACCTTAGTACCTACAACCAATTTCTTCAAAAATATTTAGGTCCATAGTCCAAATAATTCGAATGAAATTTGGACCAGATTCAGGTCCTTAGTCCCAATATTTTTTATAGCTAAATGCTACTATTTTTTGTTTATAGCCTCTATCGATTTAAAGCTAAATGCTACTATAATTTATATACCCTCTGTTAATTTAAAACTGAATGGAATTACTGTTTAGGCATTTTCATCAAAAATTTCCCAAGCTAATTTCCTAAAAAAATTGCTAATCTTTTTTCCTAAATGCTAAATAGTGCCTACTGCCCTAAACAAATCTAGGGTTCATATGAACATCACCACAGTAACGCTCTATGAAATTTGCCCGAGCTAGCAGAGAGAGAGAGAGAGGAGGGCAGGGGAGAGGAGAGGGAGAGGCTTACATTCCGCGGCGAGGGCGGGCTCAAACGGCGACGGTGCGGGGAGGGCTCGGGTGGCGGCGACGAGGTCGAGTGTGGCGGCGGTGAGGTCGAGGGCAGTGGAGGTGAGGTCGAGGGCGGCGGAGGTGAGGCCGAGGGCGGGCTCGGGCGATGGCCAGCGTCTCGGGCATGCTCGGGTGCAGGGCGATCAACGGCAGCGACAGATCGAGTGGGGAGAAGGGGAGAGGGGGGGAAAGGACTTAGCAAAATTTTGAACCCGCGCATGGTTAAGTCAAACTAGCAGTAGCGCTTTCCGCCAAAACACACTACTGCTACGGGAAGTAGCTATTTATTT
Organism: Triticum dicoccoides; assembly: GCF_002162155.2. Lineage (NCBI taxonomy): Eukaryota > Viridiplantae > Streptophyta > Magnoliopsida > Poales > Poaceae > Triticum > Triticum dicoccoides. The sequence goes on along the minus strand of NC_041384.1, from coordinate 114,601,883 downwards.
TCCTTTTTCTTTTCCTTTTATCTAAGTAACTTAGCTATAGCGCGGGAATCCAAAAAGCACGACTGCTAATGTAGCTATAGCGCTTTGTGAGAACAAGCGCTACTTATAGGCCTTTCTCCACTATATTTCTTTTTCTTTTTTGCATTTATCCTTTTTCTATTTCTTTCATTTTCATTTACTTTTCTATTTATTTTTCTACTTATTCTCTTTTTCTTAGCAGTAGCACTTTATAACAGAAACGCACTGCTACAAGGCACTTAGCAATAGCGTGTTTTCCTCAGGCTCGCTACTACTATTCCTAGCCTACCGGCAACAGTGTGGGAATTATAGTGGTAGCGCTTTTTTGTGCAGACACACCACTGCTACAACTGTAGTTGTAGTGAGCTTTCCTGACACGCGCTACTACTAACTATCAGTAGCGCTTAGTTCTGAACAAAGCTACTGCTATACCTCTGTGTATAAGGTTTTCGCTAGTAGTGAATTTTGCCCTCCGGCAGAGTGATTTCGCCGGCGGAACTTCCCTCCCGGAGGGGGAAATCATTGTCATCATCATCACCAACAACTCTCCCATCTTGGGGAGGGCAATCTTGTAACACCCCGGATGTAACTTGTCATATTTGTAACTCCGACTCTTGCCATTTTCGGCTTTAAGTTATGAGATTGCCTTCGTCGTTGGGTTTTTTATTTGTTTTGAATTTTGTTCATGTCATGCATTTCATATCATGTCATCATGTGCATGGCATTTGCATTCGTGTTCGTCTCATGCATCCGAGCATTTTCCCCGTTGTCCATTTCGCAATCCGACACTCCCACATGCACCGACGCTCCCCTCTTGTCTCTTTTCATGAGCGGGTGTTAAATGTTCTCGCAATGGGCCGAGATTTGTCAAGTGGCCTTGGTACACCACCGGTAGACCGCCTGTCAAATTTCGTTCCATTTGGAGCCCGTTTAATACCCCCACCGGTTAACCGGATAACTGCAAAAGCCTATTTTGTGTTGCATCCCAACACCCCTCCAAAACGGCCCAATAACCCATCTAAACCTTCTCCATGTCCTCCGTTGTCGGATCACGATTGTGTGGGCAAAAACTACACCTCATTTGGACACTCCAAACTCCCTCTACCTATAAATATGTGTCTCCCTCCGAAATTCCCGCAGTCCAAACCCTAGAAATCATCCCCGCCGCCACCGAACGCGTCCGCGACGGCCAGACACGTCCGCCCGCCGCCGCCCAGCGAATCCTAGGCCTCCACGTGGCCGCCGCCACCTACCCACCGCGCTGGCCCGCTCGGCCCGGGGCGGGCCCCCGAAGCCCGAGCG
>NC_041384.1:114573374-114599849 GCF_002162155.2 Triticum dicoccoides | reverse complement strand
CCGGCTCTTCCTCCCCGCGCCGCCGCACTCCCTCGCCGCGACGCCCGGCTCTGCCTCGCCGTCGTTGCTCCTCACGCTGGCCGCCGCCGGCTACGCCGGAGACCGCTGCCCCGCTGTGTGTCCGTCGCGCCTCGCCGCCTCTCCGGCTCGCCGCCGGCCGGATCCGGCGAGATGCGGCCCGGAGAAGCTCCGGCCATCTCCTTCCTCCACTCTGGCCACTTCTCCGGCGAGGATCCGGCGAGATCTGCCGCTGCCTCAATTCCCGTGCCCGGAACCCTAGATCCGGACCCGGAGGTTGACCCTGAAATTCTCCAAGTCCCTGTTATTTTCATGCCATGTTCATCGCATCGCATCTCCGTGCTCGTTGATCCAAATCATGCATATGATATATCAAATTGTTCGTCTCGTTGAGATCTTCATGTTAGAAGCATTTTCATGCATGTTACTATTTGTTATGATGCCATTTTCATTGATGCAAGAGTGCTATAATATGTTAACTACTGGTACTTATCAGATCATGGTGATTTTTCATTTTTTGTTACATTTGATGTGAGCATCCTTTGAGCATGAGGTCTACATGTGTCTTGAACTACATCATGTCATGTTTACAGAGGTGCTTCTCTTGTATTTTTGTGATCATTGTGGTGATTAGAACAAGCATGCAAAGTAGGCTCCACAATGTTGCTATTTTCAGAGACTTAAGATTTTGTTGTCTTTTCCTGCTGTTATTTTGATGCCATGTAAACATGATGTCACAGTGAGATCCATGCTTATTTTGGGTTACTTCACTAAGGATGTTTTGAACATGTGGTTATGCTCTATCCATCCATGGCCCTGTTTGCAATTATGGAGTGCTCTATCATGTCTTTTTATTGCTCTACCTTTGCTATAAAATGTTCCTGGCAGAATGTTAACATGTTAATCAATATTGCCATGGTTGTTGCTAGTGATCCATGCATCCTATGAGCTTGATCTTGACATGGTTAGCTTTATGAACATGTATTCTTACTATTGGTATGATTGTTTTGTCATGCAATGCTTTTTGATGAGTGGCATGATCTCGCAAAGTTGCTTTCATGAATCTGTTTATGCTATGCTCTGTTTTTCTGCTAAGTCTGAAACTATTAATAAAACTTGCTATGTTTACATGGGTGCCATCATATCTTATTTGCCTTTTTGGCTCATGATCAGTAAGGGACTTTTGTTCTATGCTTTTAGTATAATCATTCCATGCCTTGTTTTCTATGATGTGTTCCTGTAGCATGTTATTTGCTTGCTCTAAACAGTGCTTCCTGGTGTTGTTTTTGACATGTTAGTATTTTCACTAAGTCTGTGAAGCTGATATCTTTTGCACTTTTTCCGTGCTTGTTTGAACCTGTTCTATTATGTTTTACCGGTAGCTCAATGTTAATGTTTTGTCAAGCAACTCTTGTGCCTCACTGTCATATGCTTTGTTGCTATGTTGGAGTGCAGTAGCTTAGTTTCTTGTTGCATTCTAGATGGCATCGTGCTGTTAATCGCAGAATTGTGGCATTCTTGTTTTGCTTGCCATTTGCAAACCGTGCATCGTTTTATGTGATCTTTATATCAATTTCAACCGAAATCATATCATCTTTCCAACGGCATACTTGGTTTGCCAAGTTGATTCCTTGTTCATTCTTTCCCTTCCGGAGCACGCATATGCATTGCATATCACATCTCGCATATCATGCCATGTATTGCATCATGTTGCTTGTGCATTGCACCGTGATTGATTGTTGGTCATTTGCTTGTGTTCTTGCTTTGGGTAGAGCCGAGATATGAGTATGTGAATGAGGAACATGTTGAGTACACTAACGAGGATCAAGCTTTCGACAACTCTAAGAACTTTGCAGGCAAGATGACCATACCTTCGAAATCACTTATATCTTTGCTTTCTAGTTGTTCATTCTATCACTATGTCGCGCTACCTACCACTTGCTATATCATTCCTCCCATATTGCCATGTCAAGCCTCTAACCCACCTTCCTAGCAAACCATTGTTTGGCTATGTTACCGCTTTTGCTCAGCCCCTCTTATAGCATTGCTAGTTGCAGGTGAAGTTGAAGTTTGTTCCATGTTGGAACATGGATATGTTGGGATATCATTATTATATCTTATTTACTTTAATGCATCTATATACTTGGCAAAGGGTGGAAGGCTCGGCCTTGTGCCTGGTGTTTTGCTCCACTCTTGCCACCTTAGTTTCCGTCATACCGGTGTTATGTTCCTTGATTTTGCGTTCCTTACGCGGTTGGGTGTTATGGGAACCCCTTGATAGTTTTCTTTGAATAAAACTCCTCCAGCAAGGCCCAACCTTGGTTTTAACATTTTCCACCTAAGCCTTTTTCCCTTGGGTACTGCAAACTCAGGGGTCATCTTTATTTTAACCCCCCGGGCCAGTGCTCCTCTGAGTGTTGGTCCAACCTGTCAACCACCGGTGGCCACCAGGGGCAACTCTGGGCTGGCCTACCGGAAGTTTGGACAATCCAGTGTGCCCTGAGAACGAGATACGTGCGACTCCTATCGGGATTTGTCGGTACATCAGGCGGCTTTGCTGGTCTTGTTTTACCATTGTCGAAACGTCTTGTAACCGGGATTTCGAGACTGATCGGGTCTTTCCGGGAGAAGGAATATCCTTCGTGGACCATGAGAGCTTGTGATGGGCTAAGTTGGGACACCCCTACAGGGTATAAACTTTCGAGAGCCGTGCCCGTGGTTATGTGGCAGATGGGAATTTGTTAATATCCGGTTGTCGAAAACTTGACACCTAACTTAATTAAAATGAATCAACCACGTGTGTAGCCGTGATGGTCTCTTTTCGGCGGAGTCCGAGAAGTGAACACGGTCTTGTGTTATGCTTGAACGTAAGTAGTTTCAGGATCACTTCTTGATCACTTCTAGCTTCTCGACCGTTGCGTTGCTTCTCTTATCGCTCTCATTTGCGTATGTTAGCCACCATACATGCTAGTGCTTGCTGCAGCTCCACCTCACTACCTTTTCCTACCCATAAGATTAAATAGTCTTGATCTCATGGGTGTGTGATTGCTGAGTCCTCGTGACTCACGGATACTTCCAAACAGTTGCAGGTGCCAAGGATACCAGTGCAGGTGACGATACCGAACTCAAGTGGGATTTCGACGAGGATTCGAGCCATTACTATGTTTCTTTTCTAGATGATCAGTAGTGGAGCCCAGTTGGGACAATCGGGGATCTAGCATTTGGGGTTGTCTTCCTTTGTTTTGGTTCCGTAGTCGGACCTTTGTTTGTACTTCAGATGATGTATGGATTATTTATGTATTGTGTGAAGTGGCGATTGTAAGCCAACTCTTTATCCCTTTCTTATTCATTACATGGGATGTGTGAAGATTACCCCTCTTGCGACAAACCTACCATGCGGCTATGCCTCTAAGTCGTGCCGCGATACATGGGAGATATAGCCACATTGTGGGTGTTACAAATCTCCATCAACATCTTCAACAACATCATCTCACCTCAAACCCTAGTTCATCTCTTGTGTTCAATCTTTGTACCGTAACTATGGATTGGTGCTTGTGGGTTACTAGTAGTGTTGATTACATCTTGTAGTTGATTACTATATGGTTTATTTGGTGGAAGATTATATGGTCAGATCCAATATGCTATTTAATACCCCTCTGATCCTGAGCATGATTATCATTTGTGAGTAGTTACTTTTGTTCTTGAGGTCATGGGAGAAATCATGTTGCAAGTAATCATGTGAACTTGATGTGTGTTCGATATTTGATAGTATGTATGTTGTGATTCCCTTAGTGGTGTCATGTGAACGTCGACTACATGACACTTCACCATATTTGGGCCTAAGGGAATGCATTGTGGAGTAGTTATTATATGATAGGTTGCGAGAGTGACAGAAGCTTAAACCCTAGTTTATGCGCTATTTCGTAAGGGACGGATTGGATCCCAAAGTTTAATGCTACGGTTATAATTTATTCTTAATACTTTTCTCATAGTTGCGGATGCTTGCGAGGGGATTAATCATAAGTAGGAGGTTTGTTCAAGTAAGAACAACACCTAAGCACTGGTCCACCCACATATTAAGTTATCAAAGTAGCGAACACGAATCGAACCAACATGATGAAAGTGACTAGATGAAATTCCCGTGTACCCTCAAGAATGCTTTCTTATTATAAGAGGCCGTTTTGGCCTATCCTTTGCCTCAAAAGGATTGGGCTACCTTGCTGCACTTTCATTACTACTACTTGCTGAAAATCACTTGTCATTTTCTTATGCTCCTCGTTGGGTTCGACACTCTTACTTATAGAAAAGAGCTACAATTGATCCATATACTTGTGGGTCATCAAGGCTATTTTCTAGCACCCTTGTCGAGGAGTGAAGCGCCTTTGGTAAGTGAAATTTGGTAAGGAAACATTTGTATAGTGTGCTGAAATTTACTGTCACTTGTTACTATGGAAAACAATCCTTTGAGGGGTTTGTTCGGGGTATATTCACCTCGACCGGAACCACAATTAGCTACCCCTCAACCTAATGCACCTATTGAAAATATTGAATATGAAGTTCCTTCGGGTATGATATAACAACTGCTAGCTAATCCTTATGTAGGAGATGGAACCGAACAACCTGATATGCACTTGATATATGTGGAACAAATTTGTGGATTGTTTAAGCTTGCAAGTTTACCCGGAGATGAAGTTAAGAAGAAGGTTTTCCCTTTATCTTTAAAGGGAAAAGCATTGGCATAGTATAGGCTATGCAATGATATTGGATCTTGGAATTGGAATCGATTGAAATTGGAGTTTCACCAAAAAAATCCTATGCATCTAGTTCATCGTGATCGGAATTACATATATAATTTTTGGCCTTGTGAAGGAGAAAGTATTGCTCTAGCTTGGGGAAGGCTTGAGTCAATGTTATATTCATGCCCAAATCGTGAGCTCTCAAGAGAAATTATTATCCAGAATTTTTATGTTCGGCTTTCTCATAATGATCGATCCATGCTTGATACTTCTTGTGATGTTTCTTTTTATAAATAAGACTATTGAATTCCGGTGGGATCTTTTGGAAAGAATTAAATGCAACTCTGAAGATTGGGAAATCGACGAAGGTAAATAGTCAGGTATTAAGCTTAGGTTTATGAATACCGATGCTTTTCTAAAGTTTGGCACTAAATATGGACATGACTCTGAGATAGTAGCCTCCTTTTGTGAATCATTTGCTACTGATGTTGATCTCCCTACAGAGAAGTGGTTTAAATATCACCCACTTATTAAAGAAGAAATTAAAGAGTCGGTACTAGATAAATAGGAAACTATACTTTATAATGTTGATCCCATTGTTCCTACTGCTTATATTGAGAAACCACCTTTCCCTGTTAGGATGAAGGAACATGCTAAAGTTTCAACTGTGGTCAACAAAAGTTATATTAGAACACCTAAACTTGATGAACAAATTAAAGTAGAGCCTAGTGTTGCTATGGTTAAGGATCTCTTGGAACAAAATATAGATGGGCATGTTATTTACTTCTGTAATGAAGCTACTAGAATTGCCAAACCCGATAAAACGGATAATCATAGACCCGTTGTTGGCATGCCCGTTGTCTCAGTTAAAATAGGAGATCACTGTTATCATGGTTTATGTGGCATAGGTGCTAGCGTGAGTGCTTTTCCCTTTACCTTATATCAAGAAATTATGAATGACATAGCACCCGCTGAAATAGAAGAAATAGATGCTACTATTAAACTTGCTAATAGCTAGAGACTCCATCGCACCACTTGGGATTGTTAGAGATGTTGAAGTCTTGTGTGGGAAAATAAAATACCCAGCTGATTTTCTTGTTCTTGGATCCCCACAAGATGATTTTTATCCCATTATATTTGGAAGACCTTTCTTGAACACCGTTAATGCTAAAATAGATTGTGAGAAACCAATTGTCGGTGTTATTTTTGGTGATGAGTCTCATGAGTTTAATTTTTCCAAGTTTAGTAGAAAACCTCATAAAAAGAATTGCCTAGCACTACTGCGGGATGGTCCAAATGTGACACTACGATCAAAGACTCTTCGACGAAACTGTGTGAGATGCCATAATCACAAACGGTGGTGTAAAAAACCGTCAAAAAAGGTGCAAAATGTTTGCAATGACGAATGCATCAAACACGGTTCAGATTTTAGTTGCATGTGCGATGCAGGGCATACGGTTCAGTTCAATTAACTGTTTGGGATGAGGAGGAACAAATGAAATGGGCGGCCAGATGAAGGCGTGTGTGATATATAGCATACGGTTCACTAGGATGAAATGTGTGTGATTAGGCAACATAATGGAAACAGTTCAATTGAACAAGATGTGTGTGATTAGGCAACATAATGGAAACGGTTCAATTGAACAAGATGTGTGTGATACGCGGCAAACAGGTCCATAATCAGAAATGTGTGCGAAGACCAATAATAACACAGATGATTGCTGCTAATAAGCCGTGTGATTTGTTCTGTCTATAGTAGAATAACATGTATATATATAACTGAAATAAACATCCAATTACATAAGTGACTATACAGATCATTCACACACACATCAGCAAACAATTGCATGCATTCTAAAGTAGGAGAAACGATTGTCTAGTCATCTACTTCTTGTGACGCTCCCGCCACTGCTATGTGGCTCGATCCCTCGTCTGGGCAGGAAGAAGACAGTTCCTCATGTCAATGATCCGCCTATACATCTCGTAGCTTGTGTATGTGTCCATGGTCGCATACTTGACATGTTGTTCATCCAGTCTCTCATGCCACACACCGTGTCAGGCATTCCTGTCCTTATTGCTCTCATTCTTCATCTTCATGTAGTAGGGGTCGATGATGGCCGAGGCGAGGTCAACCAGGGAGTTCAGTTTGTTTTTGTTGCTGCCCCAGACCTTGTAGTCGCGCTGGATGTTGACAAGATTCAGGCATTTCAAGCCCAAAACCTTGAGCGCTTTTAGATCATTGGTGGTGTCCAGCGCAGCGAAACTCTACTCGGAGCTGTTGATAAACCTGGAGAAACGCTCGCAAGGCGTTGTGTCCAGGTGGTAGACGAGGACGTCATGTCGCATGCACAACTAGGCGACGGAAACCTTCTAATCATGCCCGGCACGACCCATGGTATACTCGAGGTCGAAGCCGACCACTTGGTACTTGTCCTCGACAAGGAACTGCTCCATAGTTTTGATGGAGCTCTCCACCGAGACCAGATCGTTCGTGTACACCACTGAAAGAGCCTTACCCCTCACATGGGTGTCCACGACGTGTTGCGTGGTGAACTGCCCGCCGTTGTCATCGTCGGCCGCTGGGAGCGCCATTGGAGCCAAGGGGAGCGCCATTGGAACCACTGGATGTCCTCTCTATATGTGTCCTCGTGAGTGTGCTTATTGTGTCATGTGAGACGAGAGATGAAGGTAAATGGCCGCAGGAATAAAAGGGGGTCGGGCGGCATGGATTCTCAGCGCGTCCGCATGGCAGTTTTTGTAGCGGGTAACTGCATCGTTGTGCCGCGCCTGGCGCAACCGCATGCACACGAACGTGCGTGATCGTGCATCGACCCCAAACACTGGCAGTGCGTGTGGTGGGACAAGGGCAGAGCACCCGGGATGACACGAGAGTAGAGAGAGCGCGGTGGGACGCGAGTAGAGCGCGCCACGACCGCCTGAACCACAAGCAACCACATGCATAGAGCAGTTGAACACGCAGGAAATGGTCGTACAAGCCGGCCGACAGTTGTGTCGCTGTGTAGAGAGCGGTCGTGTGCTACCACCTCCGTCTAGTCTATAGTCCCCTTTATATTATGATCCATACTTTGCCCTCAAATTTAACCAAAAAATGTCAGTGCATGTTATAAAAATTATATAATTGGAAACTATGTTCAAATACGAATCCAACTATATAATCTTTGGCGACATGCATTCGTATTTTATTAGTTAAATCATACTTATAAACCAGGACGAGGGTATAGTAGGTAATTAAATTGCAAACATTTTTTATTAACCGTATGTGTACGTGGCGTTTCATCCTCCTCTCGCACGTCTTGTCACCCCGCTGCCGCAAACAGCTTACAGCGCAAGCTTGCGCAGCGCGCAGGGGCGTTCTTTTGGCCAAATGGTGGCGCCAATGAATCATCGGTGAGCCCATTCCCGCGCAACCTCACAGGTTCCCGCGCAAGGTTCCCGCCTGACTTTGTGAAATCCCCCAAAATCCCAATGCTTACCGGCCTGCTATAAAAACCCTCACGGTCGGCGAGTCCTGCGTCACATTTTGCCCTCCCTCCCTGTAGCTTATCTCGTCTGCTTCTCCCACAATCGCCAATGACACCACTCCGTCATCGTCTCTCAGCCACTCCAGGTCATCAGAGGACAGCTCCGGCTGGGAGGCTACACCGCGGCGGCAACGCAGTCCCGGGTGTAGTGTAGTGCGCGTGGCGTCCCTGTTGGGTGTGCGCGGAACACCCACCACACGCTCCACCGTCGGTGCCCATCGGTAGTTGTTGCTAGCCGCCGTTGCCGTCACACCACCATCGAAAGCTAGGGCCATCGCCCGCTCCGCCACCACGGTATGAAGGCGGGAGGTGGCCGTCGTGGCCGCCACCCCACTACCGGCCATCGTGGCCATCACCCGCTCCGCCACCGCGGCCCGAAGGCGGGTGGTGGTGGTCGTGGCCGCCACCCCGTCGTCGGCCGCCGTGGCCACCAGCCCACCGTCGACCACCGGGTCCATCACCCACTCCGCCACTGCCGCCCAAAGGCGGGACGCAGAGGTGGATGCCCGCATGTGCGTCAGTGACCTTGCGCGCTACACCAAGTTCCTGCGGGAGGAGGAGGAGCGCCTCGTCGAGCACACAAAGAGCCTTATCGTCGGTGTGGCCATGGCACACGCCGCCTCAGACACGAGGAATCAAGAGATCTATGAGGAGAACCACCGCTTCGAGAGGGGTCGTCTGGAGCGGCAAAGGGCGTTCGAGGTGAGCGTCGCTGAAGCTGCAACAGCGGCAGGCACCGTGTTGCGGTTACCCAGCTCGTCGGTAGGCTCCTCCTCCTCTGCCTCTTACTGAGCGCACTCGATAGAGGAGAGGCAAACGGAAGTAGTAAAAATCCCCTCTGCAGTAGTAGTAGTAGTAGTAGTAGTATTTAGGGGCTATTTTGTTCAGTCATCTGACTATAGATGCGGTGGAACTGTACAACGTACTTAAAATTAGCTAGTATATATAGTTGAACTAGCTATTTCAGTACGTGTTTGGCACCAATTGGGGAAAAGTTTGGTTGGTTCAGCTGTCGAGTTGAACTATTTGTATAAATTAAGAACGACTGCTTAATCTATGAATGAAATCTATGCTTAATTGCTGAATTTTAGTTGAAAATTTTAGATACTGCTAGTGATTTTTAGCTTCATATTTTGACAGATCGTAGTGTTACAAGGTTAACAAATAGCAATGTTACTAGATCAACAAATGGCAATGTTACTAGATCAACAAATGACAATCTTTCCAGATTGACAAATGGTAACATACCCAATATGACAGATGCAAATCGCACTAAATTGTTTGTAAGTGGTTGCACATGGGTCATCCAAAAGAACCACTTTGCGTTGAAGAGATGCACAAATCCTCCTCTCACTGTGCATCATGTCGTCCCAGGGTCAACGGGCGGGGGCGGGAGGATGGCAGCTGGCGGCGCTGAGAGGAAGCGTTCGACAGCGGCGTCCCATGCCGCTGAGGGGTCGCGCACACGGAGAGGAAGGCGGGAGGGCATGGAAGTCAAAGGGCTCACTTCCGACTGAGCATGCGCAGCGTACAGCTCGCATGCTTCCCGGTGAGCCTGCGCATTCGAGGACAGCTTGCACACCTCTCGGTCAGCCTACGCACCGCATTGCGCTCGCACGCCTACCCTTCATTCAAGGTCAAGCAGTTATCCGCACGGCACCTCCTACAAACATTAAAACCAAGACACATGGCGTCACGTGAATGGTTAACAGAACGCACACGGTTTGAATTATACAAACATTTGAGATATTAAAGTGGCAGCTATTTTTTCAAAATGCCTTTGTTGGCTGACATTATTCGAGTGCGCCTTCTCTCAAAATGGACATGAAAAATACCACAACATGCCGGGTACCATTCCATGATAGCATGCCAAGTTTCATGAATTTCAGACGAGTTTTGGATTTACTAGAATTTAAAAATAAAGTATCTCAATGCTTTGCCGGCAATCAAAGGTGCCCTGGTGTTTGAAATTCATTCCCATTTCTTGCATGGGACCTAAGCATGCACCCAAGGATACAAATTTGATTTTTCAACCAATTTATATCCACTGGAGCATGTGCATGTAGTTTAAATTTGAAATATGCACATAAATGCATTGAAAACTCAGTTAATGCATAAAAATGTCCAAACTAACCCCGAAAAATCACAAAAATTGACACATCACTCCTGTTGTTCTATGTTGAGACAAGAAAAAATTTGAAATCAATAAGAGGCAATGGATATTGTTTCATCCCCAAAGGTGGGACGTTCCCTACCGAAACCATCATGCTTGTTGTAAGAAGCTCTGGTTTGTGAGAAGCATATACCCAAACCTGCCCCAAATGGGACAAAAAATTTACCACGGCATGTTGATGCCGCTCCATGATAGCATGCCAAGTTTCATGAATTTCAGACCAGTTTTGGATTTACTAGAATTTAAAAACCAGGCATCTCAATGTTTTGCCAGCAATCAACGGTGCCCTGGTGTTTGAAATTCATTGTCATTTCTTGCATGGGACCTAAGCATGCACCCAAGGACACATATTTGTTTTTTCAACCAATTTATATGCACTGGAGCATGTGCATGTAGTTCAAATTTGAATTATGCACATAAATGCATTAGAAACTCAGTTAATGCATAAATATGTCCAAACGAACCCCGAAAAATCACAAAAATTGACACAACACTCCTGTTTTTCTATGTTGACATGAGAAAAAATTTGAAAGCAATAAGAGGAAATGAATATCATTTCATCCCCAAAGGTGGGGCCTTCCATACCAAAACCATCATGCTTGTTGTGAGAAGCTCTAGTTTGTGAGAAGCATATACCCAAACCTGCCCCAAATGGGATAAAAATTACCATCTGATGCCGCTCCATGGTAGCATGCCAAGTTTCATAAATTTCAGACGAGTTTTGGATTTACTAGAATTTAAAAACCAGGCATCTCAAAGATCTTCCGGCAATCAACGGTGCCCTGGTGTTTGAAATTCATTGTCATTTCTTGCATGGGACCTAAGCATGCACCCAAGGACACAGATTTGATTTTTCAACCAATTTATATGCACTGGAGCATGTGCATGTAGTTCAAATTTGAATTATGCACATAAATGCATTAGAAACTCAGTTAATGCATAAAAATGTCCAAACAAACCCCGAAAAATCACAAAAATTGACACAACACTCCTGTTGTTCTATGTTGACACGAGAAAAAATTTGGAAGCAATAAGAGGCAATGGATATTGTTTCGTCCCCAAAGGTGGGACGTTCCCTACCCAAACCATCATGCTTGTTGTGAGAAGTTCTAGTTTGTGAGAAGCATATACCCAAACCTGCCCCAAATGGGACAATTTTTTTACCACGGCATGTTGATTTCGCTCCACGATACCATGCCAAGTTTCATGAATTTCAGACGAGTTTTGGATTTACTAGAATTTAAAAACCAGGTATCTCAATGTTTGCGGCCGAGTGACGATGGCAGGGTGTTCAACATTCATTCCCTTTTCTTGCATGGGACCTAAGCAGGCAACCAAGGACACCGATTTGAATTTTCAACTAATTTATATGCATTAGAGCATGTGCTTGTAGTTCAAATTTGAATTATGCACATGAATACACAGAAAACTCAGTTAATGTATAAAAATGTCCAAGCGAACCCTGAAAATCCCAAAAACTGACACAACACTCTTGTTGTTCTATGTTGACACTAGGAAAAAATTTGAAATCGGGAAGAGGCAACGGATATCGTTTCATCCAGAAAGGTTAAATGTTCCCTATCGAAACCATCACACTTGTTGTGAGAAGCACTGGTTTATGAGAAGCTTATACCCAAACCTGCCCAAATGGGACAAAAATTTTACCATGGCATGTTGATGCCGCTCCATGATAGCATGCCAAGTTTCATGAATTTCAGACGAATTTTGGATTTACTAGAATTACAAAAGCAACTGCGTCGATGTTTGCCGGAGAGCCACGGTGCCGTGGTGTTCGAATTTCATCCCCATTTCTTGCATGGGAGATAAGCATAAACCCATGGACACATATATGATTTTACAACCCATGTTGGTGCGCCGGAGCATGTGCATGTAGTTTAATTTTGAATTGTGCACCTGAAATGGCTAGAAAACCAATTTAATGTATAAAATGTTCAAATGAACCCTGAATAATTCCAATTCTTTTAGGACACACATGTAGTTGCATGTTCACTCTAGATAAAAGGTCTAGCAATTCAAACACCATCCATTGCCACTGTGACCCCATTATGTAATTCAAATCAAGATGAAAAATCAAGTAGATCGCACATAGTTTATTATCACCAATTGTGTGAGATGCAGCACAAAATATCCTGGAGCACCGTCGGTGTATAGTACGCCTATGGCTTACGCAAGAAGGTGTGTCAGCTACAGTCCACAATCAGCGTCTCAAGCGCACTAGCTCGCTCCCCAAATATCATTTCACTGTTCAATCGTCACCGATGAAAGATGGGCACGTAGACCCGCATCGTGAGGGCAACTTCGGTGGCCCACTCCGGTGAGAGCGCGGCCGCAGCCGCCATGCGCGTGCTAACAAGGTGCATGAGCGCTGCCGCAATCTGTGACCGGGCAGCCATGGCAGCCCAAATGGCCGATGTTGCTTCTCAGGTGGCGGCAGCAACATCTGGCTCGAGGATAACAACTGGCGAGATCGGCACAGCAGCTGTCCATTCTGAAGCGGCGGCCTTAGCCCTGATGGAGGCCGCCCACGCCCAGCTCCTAGCGGTCACCGCACAAATTGAACGAAGCTTCTCCGACATTGGTCGGCAACCCACGTCCGAAGAGCTGGCAATCGCCGAGAGCGTTCGAGTAGCCATCCATTCCTTCGCTGCATACCTTGTGATGTCGGAGCCCGTCCAAGCCCAGATCGCGTCCGCCCATGCCTAGCTCGTGGCAGCCTTTTCCAAAGAGATGGCGGACGCGGATGGCGAGATGATTGCCGAGTATGGTGCGATGGATGCCATGGAGCCCCTTCCCTAGGAGACCGTCGGGTGCGAGCTGGACATGGAAGCGGCGGCAGAGATCGACGAGCACCAGCCGTAGTAGTACTCTTTGTTTTGTTTAATTAAGAGCGCTGGTCTTTAATTTGTTAGAGTAATGTTTAGGTCAGCTAGCTCTGTTTAATTGCTGAACTTGCTCGATTAAGAAGTGTGGGTGTGATGTAGTCTCCTTTGTGTACCCAAATTATGCAATGATGTGGATGACCACTATAACCATGGAAATTCGAACCAAAATTTTTGACGTTCAAACTCATCACACGCGGGTTAAGCTATCTGAATCGTTTGTGATGTTCACATATTGTACACAGTTCTGAATAAGTGGCCATGTCTGATGACACTTTGCGCGCCAGTTTTTTTGCTGAAGCGATTCCAAATTTTCGGCTTCCGCGGAAATATCTACGTCCCCACCCCTTCCCCTTACCGAAAGCCACATTTCCCCTGTTTCCGCCTTCCTTTCCAAGTTGAAACCTTCACTCCTTGCTTGGAGCGTCGCCTCCTCGTCGGTGACCCTCCTTCACGCTGCTTGGCCTTGTCTATCCATGCAAGTAATCCACACCCGACCCCCATCCTCCTCCTCCTTCCACATCCCACATGCCCCGACCGCCGGCGCGAGCGCGACACCTTCCACCCAAATCACTGACCCCTCCACCAAATAAGCGCAGCCCTAAGCCATGGTGCACACAGTATAGCCAAGATCTCAAGGAGCATTTGGCAGTGGAGAAGAAAATCACGCCCGCACGCGCGGATGAGGTCGCAATGGCTACCATTCGTGGTGACCCCCAGATCTTGGAGGAGCACCTTGCCATTTTCTGTCTACACCGGTTAAGCATGCTCGGTTTACCCGTTGCGTGTGCTGCTCCTACCTTTCCTTCACAAATTCTAGTGAATTGTGCTATCTAATTTTACCATGCAATATGTTGCTCTAGTGTATATGGTATATATGTCGTGCAGTGTGGTGCTCACTTATTAACTGTTTTGTTCATTAGTTTTCATCTTCAGTTAACTATTTGGTTCAATTCTGCAAATGTGATGTTCAATTCTTCAGCCTGCAATTTTGTATTGTCTTCCATGTGGAAATAAATCGAATTTATCTTTACAAAATACATGAGAAACGAATACAATTGCTATATTTCCAAGTTATCAAGCATGCTTGGTTTGGTTATACATTGTGCAATGTGGTGCTAAGTTAACGTTTGGTTCATTTGTTTTGTGGTGTTTAGTTAACTATTTGGTTCAATTCTGCAATGCGATGTTCAATAATTGTGGGTGCATTCTGTTATTGTATACCATGTGAGGAATAAATTGAATTTGGATGTAGTAAATACATGAGAAACAAATACAATTGCTACAATTGGTTGTAGTTAACACTACAAAAAAAAGACACTTCCGTGATGATACGTGTTTGTCACAGTAGGTCATGTTTTCTGTCATGCGTGTACATCCATGACAAATTTATGAAAGAATCAAGATAGTCATACATGTGTTGTCGTAGAAGTGTTCCATGACATTACCAAAATTATCATCACAGAAGTGTCCACTTCCATGACGATAAATCACGTGTCATAGAAGTGCTTTCATTAAGGGTGACCGACACGTGGCATCCACCGTAACGGGATGCCGTTAAGCTATCAGGTCCAGTTTTGGATCCGATAACCCGTTAACAGCCCGGACCAATGGGAATTTTCCACGTGTAAAATTCTCATTGGCCGGAGGAAACACGTGTCGGCTCAATGTTCGGACAGATGTCATCCACGCATTGGACAGGAGGAGCCTATGATACGTCGACATGTGGCATGGACCAACAGAGGCCCATTCCGATGAAAAGGCTGGCCCGTTTGACTTGGTCAAAAGGTAACGGGCCAGCCCACGGAAAGCATATTAACTTTCTGTTCATATATAGCCCATTTACGGCCCGCTTACTACCGGCCCATTATGGCCTATCGGAATTAAGCCCAGTAGCTTCATCTGGGCCGTCAAATATGATTCCAGCCCATTGTAACTTCCGGCCCATGTATGGCCCATGATGTCTTTTGGCCCATATGAGGCCGTTTGTAACTCCCGGCCCATTAAAGGCCCGAGATGAAACTGGCCCATAATGAATAGTGTATCGCTTTATACCCATTAACGGCCCATTATTTTGTTGGCTGTTTCCAGCCCGTGTTAACTTTCGGCCTTCTAAGGGCCCATTTATTCTTGGGCTCATTTCTAGAATCCGGTTAGATACGGTCTGTTACTAGCATGTTCTGTTTGTGGGCCAAATATAGCATGTGGTTACATTCGGCCCGTTTGTGGCCCGTTAACCCATTGGGCTGTTTTCATAGCGTTATCAAATACGGCCTATTAACAGCCCGTTATGGTCCATGAATAGTACGGCCCATGTCTGGCGAAATGATTATATGCCTCGTAGAAGGCTCATGGATCCTACGGCCCGTAGAAGACCAATGGATCATACGGCCCGTAGAAGGCACATGGATCATACAGCCCGTAGAAAGTCCATGGATCCTACGGCCCATAAAAGGCCTATGGATCCTACGGCCCATAGAAAGTCCATGGATCCAACGGCCAGTAGAAGATCAATGGATCCTACAACCCGTAGAAGGCCCATGGATCATACGGCCCGTAGAAAGTCCATGGATCCTACGGCCCGTAGAAGTCCCACGGATCCTACGACCCGCAGGAGGCCCATGGTTACAACAGTCTATGTGTTGCCATGATTATTGTGACCTAGTTACCAAAACTAGGTTAATGTGGCCACTAAAAAACATGGAAAAAGAACTGCAGTGACTACAAGCAAACAACTAAACAAGACAATAAGGAAATAAATAGGCAAGCAAGTAACGCTAGCCTATTACAACTATTACACATATTACATCCACTGGGCATCAAAGTTTGCCACCAGTGCAAATATAGGGAACAAAGCAACATATTACATACACTGGCCATCAAAATTGGCCACCAGTGCAAATAAACGCAGCAGCAAAACAAGTCCATAACTGAAACAACTTCAGAAGAGCTCAAGGAACGTTATCCTGGGTATCCACCATGTTGGCAGTAAGTTTAGAAAGCTTATTAGCTTTATCCTATTTGGCGCTAAAATCCTCCAACGCTTGTTGTTGCACCAGGAAGTATGCATCTGAATGCTCCAGGGACTTCCGAAGTCCTTCCGCTTCTTGTCGTAGCACAGCTAATCGATGTCTTTCAGCTTGTAGTTGAGACTCAAGAAACCGAACTAATTCAAACAGTGAGTTTTAATAGCTTGTGCAAGCGGTAGTGGCCAATAACTTGAACAGTAAACCGAGATAGGACTTTGGGGTTGCCTCACTGTCTTCAAGATAGTTTTCCTTAGCTGTTTTATCAGCTTTGTTGGAGACCAACAAGGATGTCTCACGATCCTGAACCTTATCTGCATTACTTCCTTTATCATTGCTTAATAAGGCACCCTTTCCCAATATTCTATTAGCAATCTAAAAGAAGAAACAAGCAGACACATAACAGGTTTAGCATGCACTAGTATATGAAACTCATTTCGGTGAACCAGTTCATAAGTAAGGTGGACAAGATTATGTTGGGGAACCTAGTAATTTCAAAAAAATCATACGCACACGCAACATCATGGTGATGCATAGCAACGAGAGGGAAGAGTATCGTCCATGTACCCTCATAGACCATAAGCGGAAGCATTATGAGAACACGGTTCATGTAGTCGAACGTCTTCACCATTCGACCGATCCAATTACCGAACGCATGGCACCTCCGAGTTCAGCATACGTTCAGCTCGATGATGTCCCATGAACTCTGATCCAGCAGAGCTTCACGGAAGAGTTTCGTCAGCACGACGGTGTGATGATGGTGATGATGTTGCTACCGACGCAGGGCTTTGCCTAAGCACCGCTATGATATGATCAAGTTGGATTATGTTGGAGGGGGGCACCGCACATGGCTAAGGGATCAATGATCAACTTGTGTCCTAGGGTGCCCCCTGCCCCCGTATATAAAGGAGCAAGGGGGAGGCCGGCCGACCCTCCTAGGGCGCGCCAGGAGGAGGAGTCCTCCTCCTGGTAGGAGTAGGACTCCCCTTTCCTACTCCTACTAGGAGGAGGAAAGGAAGGGGGAAGGGGAGAAGGAAGGAGAGGGAGGAAAGGAGGAAAGGGGGGCCGGCCCCCTAGTCCAATTCGGTTTGGGCTAGGGGTCGCGCGCCCTGCCTCCTGTCTTCCACCACTTGGCCCATGAGGCCTGAGGGAGTGCTGGATTAGGGGGTCTCCGGACAGCCGGACTATCACCATTGGCCGGACTGTTAGACTATGAAGATACAAGATTGAAGACTTCGTCTCGTGTCCGGATGGGACTACTTGGCGTGGAAGGCAAGCTAGGCGATACGGATATGGATATTTCCTCCTTCGTAACCGACCTTGTGTAACCCTAACCCTCTCCGGTGTGTATATAAACCTGAGGGTTTTAGTCCGTAGGACAACAACCATAACATACAAATCATACCATAGGCTAGCTTCTAGGGTTTAGCCTCTCTGATCTCGTGGTAGATCTACTCTTGTACTACCCATATCATAAATATTAATCAAGCAGGACGTAGGGTTTTACCTCCATCAAGAGGGCCCGAACCTAGGTAAAACATCGTGTCCCCTGCCTCCTGTTACCATCCGGCCTAGACACACAGTTCGGGACCCCCTACCCGAGATCCACTGGTTCTGAAACCGACATTGGTGCTTTCATTGAGAGTTCCTCTGTGTCGTCGTCGTTAGGCTTGATGGCTCCTACTATAATCGATAGTGATGCGGTCCAGGGCGAGACTTTTCTCCCCGAACAGATCTTCGTATTCTGCGGCTTCGCACTGCGGGCTAATTTGCTTGGCCATCTGGAGTAGATTGAAAGCTACACTCCTAGCCATCAGGTCAGATTTGGAAGTTTGAACTACACGGCCGACATCCATGGAGACTTGATCTTCGACGGATACAAGCCACTGCCGGGCGCGCCGCACTGTCACGATGGGTATGACCTAGCTCTGCCGCCGAACAGTACCCCAGAGGTCGCGCCCGCATCAGCTCCGACCCTTAGCTCGGATCCAACCGCGCCAATCGAGGACAGGTGGCTAGACACCGCCTCAGGGGCTGCAGTCTCAACGGCGATCGAGCCGAACACCGGCCTAATCCTCCGCGAAGCCCGTGACTCCAAGGTGCCGGACTCTTTTCCAGACTCCGAACCGCCCGCGCCCCTGCCAATCGAATCTGATTGGGCGCCGATCATGGAATTCACCGCCGCGGATATCTTTCAGCACTCGCCCTTCGGCGACATTCTGAATTCACTAAGGTCTCTCTCTTTGTCAGTAGAGCCCTGGCCGGACTATGGCCAACAGGATTGGGATGCGGACGACGAAGAAATTCGACGCCCACCCACCACCCACTTCGTAGCCACTGTCGATGATTTAACCGACATGCTCGACTTCGACTCCGAAGACATCGACGGTATGGACGACAATGTAGGAGACAAACATGAACCAGCGCCTATAGGGCACTGGAAAGCCACCTCGTCATATGACATATACATGGTGGATACACCCAAAGAAGGCAATGGCGACGAGATAGCGGAGGATGACCCCTCCAAGAAGCAACCCAAGCGCCAACTCAGCGGTGCCGCTCTAGGTCCCGCCAAAGCAAAAGTGGTGATACCGGCATAGGAGATAATAACACTTCGGATAGTGCCGAAGACAACAACATTCCCCTCCAGCAAGATTCAGAGCAGGAGGATGGAGGAGCCAGCTCTCCTGAGAGAGCGGCAGATGGAGAGGAGGAGGATGACAATTACATGCCCCCCTCCGAAGACGAGGCAAGCCTCGGCGACGATGAATTCCCCGTACCAGAGGATCCCATCGAACAAGAGCGCTTCAAGCGCCGTCTTATGGCCACGGCAAATAGCCTGAAGAAAAAGCAGCAACAGCTTCAAGCTGATCAAGATCTGCTAGCTGACAGATGGACTCAAGTCCTCGCGGCCGAGGAATATAAACTCGAGCGCCCCTCCAAGAATTACCCAAAGTGCAGGTTACTACCCCGACTGGAGGAAGAAGCGTATGATACGGCTGATCGGCCACCTCATGGCCGCGATAGAGAGGCATTCCAACCAAAAACTCAGCCTCTACCCCGACGCCATTCAAATAAAAAGGCATGGGGAGATACGCCAGACCTGCGAGACATATTGGAGGACAAAGCAAAGCATGCAAGATCGATCTACGGATCATGAGGGTGCAAAACTCTGCGAGACGATAAACGTCACGCCGGATACAGTAAAAGCAAATCCGGTCGGGCCAAACACAGCGGGCAAGACCCATTCGAGCTGCGTCGTGATATAGCCCAATACAGAGGCGCCGCACACCCCTGATGCTTCATAGACGAAGTAATGGAACATCAATTCCCAGAAGGTTTCAAACCTGTAAATATTGAATCATACGACGGCACAACAGATCCCGCAGTATGGATTGAGGATTTCCTCCTCCACATCCACATGGCCCGCGGTGATGACTTACACGCCATCAAATACCTCCCACTAAAGCTCAAAGGACCAGCGCGGCATTGGCTTAACAGCTTGCCAGCGGACTCCATTAGCTGTTGGGAAGATCTGGAAGCCACATTCCTCGACAACTTTCAGGGCACTTATGTGCGACCACTAGACGCCGATGACTTGAGCCACATAATTCAGCAACCAGAAGAGTCGGCCAGGCAATTCTGTATTCGGTTCCTTACAAAGAAAAATCAGATCGTCGATTGTCCGGATGCAGAGGCCTTAGCGGCTGAGGGAGTCCTGGATTAGGGGGTGTCCGGATGGCCGGACTATACCTTCAGCCGGACTCCTGGACTATGAAGATACAAGATTGAAGACTTCGTCCCGTGTCCGGAAGGGACTTTCCTTGGCGTGGAAGGCAAGCTTGGCGATACGGATATGTAGATCTCCTACCATTGTCACCGACTTTGTGTAACCCTAACCCTCTCCGGTGTCTATATAAACCGAAGGGTTTTAGTCCGTAGGACAACATACAGAACAACAATCATACCATAAGCTAGATTCTAGGGTTTAGCCTCTCCGATCTCGTGGTAGATCTACTCTTGTACTACCCATATCATCAATATTAATCAAGCAGGACGTAGGGTTTTACCTCCATCAAGAGGGCCCGAATCTGGGTAAAACTTTGTGTCCCTTGCCTCCTGTTACCATCCGGCCTAGACGCACAGTTCGGGACCCCCTACCCGAGATCCGCCGGTTTTGACACCGACATTGGTGCTTTCATTGAGAGTTCCTCTGTGTCATCGCCGTTAGGCTTGATGGCTCCTACGATCATCAATAGCGATGCAGTCCAGGGTGAGACCTTCCTCCCCGGACAGATCTTCGTCTTCGGCGGCTTCACACTGCGGGCCAATTCACTTGGCCATCTGGAGCAGATCGAAAGCTATGCCCCTGGCCGTCAGGTCAGATTTGGAAGTTTAAACTACACGGCTGACATCCGCGGGAACTTGATCTTCGACGGATTCGAGCCACTACCGAGCGCGCCGCACTGTCATGACGAGCATGATCCAGCTCTGCCATTGAACAGTGCCCTGGAGGCCGCACCCGCATCGGCTTCGACCCTTAATTCGGAGCCAACTGCGCCGATCGAGGATGGGTGGTTGGATGCCGCCTCGGGGGCTGCGATCCCAACGGCGATTGAGCCGAACACCAGCCCCGCACTCCGCGAGACTCGTGACTCCAAGGAGCCGGACTCCTCTCCGAACTCCGAACCCTCCGTGCCCCTGCCGATCGAATCCGATTGGGCGCCGATCATGGAGTTTACTATCGCGGACATCTTTCAGCACTCGCCTTTCGGCGAAATTCTGAAGACACTAAAGTCTCTCTCTTTATCAGGAGAGCCCTGGCCGGACACGGTCAGCAAGGTTGGGATACGGACGATGAAGAAATTCAAAGCCCACCCACCACCCACTTTGTAGCCAATGTCGACGATTTAACCGACATGCTCGACTTCGACTCCGAAGACATCAACGGTATGGACGCCGATGAAGGAGACAATGAAGAACCAGCGCCTACTGGGCCCTGGAAAGCCACCTCGTCATATGACATATACATGGTGGACGCACCAAAAGATGACGACGAGGAGCGGAAGGACGCACCGGAGGCTTGTTCCCTCGAGAAGCAGTCAAAGCGGCGACGCAAGCGCCGCCCCAAATCCCGCCTCGACAGAAATAACAATCACATAGACCCAGCGCTGGAGCAGGGCGAACCGCTGCCGGACAATGGCAATCCGGATAATCAAACCAAACAAACAAATTCTATCAAGGATAATGGTCCAGACGACATAACGCCGGACAGGCACCCGGAGGAGCAGAATGCCCGTAAAAGGCTTGTTGCCACCGTGAGGAGTCTTAAAAAGCAGAAGCAAAGGCTCAAGGCTGCGCAAGACACACTCCAAATCAGATGGAGTAAAATACTCAACACGGCAGCGAGGTACGGCGACAATCTCCCCTCCAAGAGCTACCCAAAGCGGAAGATGCTACCTGAATTCGATGAGGAGGCCTCAGACCCCCCACAAGCAAATATCAAAGCAGCCACCTGGCCGGATAGACGGCCCCTCTACCAACACAGAGCGTTATACAACGCCACTCACAATACAACACGCGACCCATGCGAGGGCTCGCACCCAAAGGATGGCGCAACAAGATCCACCTATGGACCACGCAAGCGCGCCCCAGCATACAATGCAACACAACAAACATCCGAACAAAGTGGTACACCCAGCTACAGGGGTGCCGCACACCCCTATGTTTCACCGATGAGGTGCTGGACCACGAATTTCTAGAGGGATTCAAACCCGTAAACATAGAGACATACGACGGAACAACAGACCCTGGGGTCTGGATTGAGGACTACATCCTTCATATCCATATGGCTCGAGGAGATGATCTCCACACCATCAAGTACTTACCCCTCAAGCTCAAAGGGCCAGCTCATCACTGGCTTAAAGGCATCCCCGAAAACTCCATTGGAAGCTGGGAAGAGCTCGAAGACGCCTTTCGGGCAAATTTTCAAGGGACTTATGTCCGACCTTCAGATGCGGACGATTTGAGTCATATAACTCAACAGCCCGGAGGAGTCAGCCCGAAAGCTTTGGGACAGGTTTCTTACTAAAAAGAACCAGATTGTCGACTGTCCAGACGCCGAAGCCTTGGCAGCTTTTAAGCATAGCGTCCGTGACGAATGGCTCACCAGACACCTCGGCCAAAATAAGCCGAGAACGATGGCCGCATTAACAAGCCTCATGACCTGCTTTTGTGCGGGTGAGGACAGCTGGCTAGCCAGATGCAGCACCAGCGACCCCAGTACATCTAAAGTTAGAGATGGAAACGGGAAATCACGACGCAACAGCAATAACAAACGCTGGAATAAAGAAGACAGCATGAAGGGCACGGCAGTAAACGCCGGATTGAAAAGCTCTCGGCCAGGTCAAAAGCCGCCCTCTAAAGGCACCAAGGATGAACTGTCCAGCCTCAACAAAATTCTGGACCAAGTATGTCAGATCCATAGTACCCCTGGTAAACCTGCTAATCATACCCACAGAGAATGTTGGGTCTTCAAGCAGTCCGGCAAGCTCAATGCCGTACACAAGGGGGAGGATACACCAAGTGAAGACAAGGACGAGCCTCCCAAGCAAGACACTAGGGAACAAAAGAAATTTCCACCAGAAGTCAAAACAGTAAACGTGTTACACGTGATCAAGGGAAAAAACAACGCGGCACTCCTAGGAAAATATACCCAAGTGCCTGTCACCGCGAAGTCCTGCCACTGGTCGTCTCAACCGATCACTTTCGACCATCGCGATTACTCAGCAAGTATCCGACGCGCAGGATGGGCTGCCCTGGTATTAGACCCAGTAATTGGCGGATATCACTTCACACGAGTCTTGATGGACGGTGGCAGCAATCTAAACCTAATATATCAGGATACAATCCGCGGGATGGGGTTAGACCCAACAAAAATTCCCCATAGCAATACTACCTTTAAAGGAGTAATGCCAGGCCCAGGGGCTCGTTGTACGGGCTCCCTCCTACTACAAGTTATATTTGGCTCCCCCGATAACTTCCGTCGTGAGCATTTAACCTTCCACATCGCTCCATCCCAAAGTGGCTATCAAGCACTGCTCGGACGCGAAGCTTTCACTCTCTTTAATGCAATACCACACTACGCCTCCCTCACACTCAAGGTGCCCGGTCCATGTGGCATCATTTTAGTGAACGGAAATATCAAGCGATCTCTACGCGCCGAAGAGAGTGCGGCTGCCTTGGCATCCGCACACTAAAGGCGCCCGGACCAGCGAAAGCATCCAATAGGTCGTCAAGACCCCAGACACAACTAATCAAGTCCGGCGCCGCTATTTATACCGAATAAATGGTCACACCCCTATTTGTCAATACAAGGGGCTCAACGCGCGCAGACAAGTGGCAATTTCTTCTCATCTTGAATTATACATAGTTTCTTTAAACACTATCTTTTTGCATGACAACTTTTTCACCTAAATTCCTCTCTTTTACAGACGATCATCATGCTACACCCGTCCAGGATACGGCACAACGGAGACACAGGCGCAGACGTGCAGCAGGGACCCGCTCCAAGGATTCTTTTTAGATTAAGACCCTGCGTAAACCTTTTTTAGTGTCTCTTGTTGATACATATCCACCATTGAGAAGGATGCTGACGTCTTGGCATGTGGCCACGCCAGAACTATGCACGTACCTGGACACAAGGGGCTTCTTACAATGGCCATTATTTAGGCCCGGTTTATACCACAAAGACCAAATACCTTAGGGAGTGTTCAGCGTCGCAAGTTTGGCCCTATATGCATCAGCTCTTAATCATTGTCTTTGGTCAAATGTTGGGTTTTCCCGGCTCCTGTGTTTTGGTGCCTTACGTTCCGCTTTACCGGCTAAGGTAGCACCAGGAGAACTACTGCAATTGTGCCCTGGTTCATCCGCACGAGCACCTCAGTAGAGAAAGCCGAAAACTGACTGTCATGATATAGCGTGAGACTGGTCAACCACTCGATGACCTGTTGGAATGTTAGAATTCCTCTGCCTTAACGAAGGGTCATTTTCCGGCCAGGCATGTATGCACCCCGGGATCGGGAGAGTGCGGAGCCACCAGGGGCTATCTAGTAGCCCCACTGTCAAACTCCTATTGCTAAGTGAAAGTGCTAAAGCATTATAGTCCGGTTGCCTCGCTCGCTCCGCTATCACCTCCTTAATAGGACCAAGACGTTGGGTTAAGTGTGAACACGTGTTTTTTGCGAGCACCTCCGCATTATATGCGTGGGGGTTGAAGCCGATGGCTGCAATCTTTCAGGTTATACACATGTATACATAAACGACCGTCCAGGAGGCATCATATTACTTTCAGGCAAAAGTATAAAAATAGCCTTATAAAAATTTATAAAAGCATTTCGCTTACAATGAGATTACATATCACTCAAACATAATATTTTTTGAGCACTGGGTCTCTATCAAACGAGCACCCTCAAGAACTTCTTCAAAGTAGTGCTCAGCAGCCACTCGACCTATGGCCGAATCCCACGCTGAAACAGTGGTAGCATCCATCTCCGCCCAGTATGCTTTAACACGGGAAAAGGCCATCTGTGAGCCCTCTATGCACACCGACCTCTTCGTCGCATTAATGCGCGGCACCACGTCAAGGAACTGCTGCACCAAGCTGAAATAGCTGTTCAGTTTTGGCCTTTCCGGCCATAGCTGATCCACAACAGACCTCATGGCGAGTCCGGACAACCTATTCAGTTCGACCCATTCGGCTAATTGGTCAGTCAATGAAAGCGGACGCTCGGGAGAATGGAATTGTGTCCAAAACAGCTGGTCCACTTCACGGTCTGTCTGACCCTGGAAATACTTGGCCGCATCGGCAGCGCTCGCCGCCAAATCCATATACACATCCTTCGAACTCCACAGCCGATCCAGAGAGGCATACCGTGGATCTCCGAACTTCCTCCGCAACATAAAGGATTTCCCAGCTACAATATCCCCGGCTTCCCGCAGCTCCTCCTTCTTTGCCCTCATAGCAGAGCGGATGTCTTTTCTCATCGCAGCAGCCTTCTCAAGGTCCGATGCCTTTGCTAGGTTTTCCTTTTCAAGAACCTGGCAATGGTCAGCGGCGGCTTTTAATTCGATGGCCATCTTGGCCATCTTATCTCGGCTCTCGTCATGCGCGGCCTTCTCGGCTTTCAACTCTTCGGCCGCCTTCAAAGCAGCCGCATTACCAAACCTCGCTTGTTCCTTGGCTCGGGCAAGTTCTGCCCGCAAGGCTTCAACAGTGGCAGCTCCATCTGCAGTCACAACATATTAAAGATACTGGCATCATGCTGCTCTTACTATGTGGCGTTTACCAGATAATGACACTTACCCTGTGCCTCGTCAAGCCTTTTGTTAACAAGCTCGATGTCGGCGTCTGCCGCATCCAACTGCCGTTTTAAATGGCAAACTCGCTAGTCCGACTAGCCACCGGAGCTTCCATCACCTGCACATAGAGGCAGTATGGTTATTACCTGGGACTATGATCCTCTGTTCGTCGTCGTTTCCGATGACAACCAGAGTCTCAGGGGCTACTATCTACACAGGGCACACCTAGCATGTGTAGGACTATCATACATTATTTTACGTACCTCAAAGCCTATCAGTAGACTCATAAAAGCTTCATGCAATCCGCTTTCAGTGGACGAGATTCTCTCCATCACCGTATTCATCAGCACACGGTGATCATCTGAGATGGCCGCTCGCCCCACCAACTCCCTCAGAACATCTGATCGCACACCAGACGGTGTTGGACTCTTTTTTCCGCTCTCTTTGGGAGCCGGACACTGGGAGCTTCTGGGGTCAATGGGATTATCTTCTGGCGTCACCGGACTCGGAGAGGCCCTCCGCGACGACACTTCGGGGTCGCCCGCTTCCGGAGCGTTGGAGTCCAGAGGAGGAGTTTCGCTCTCCATCGTCTCTGGAAGAAGATCCCCCGAAGACGAGCTCATTTGAGAGGGGCTAAGGCCCAAACTGCAAAGATATATGCGGTGGTTATTTTCTCAGAAGAAAAAGATGGCATACATGTACTATTAAAGTATTTCGGGT
>NC_041384.1:114552687-114572829 GCF_002162155.2 Triticum dicoccoides | reverse complement strand
GACTTTGTGTGGCAAAAGCACCCCCCAAGGTAGGACCCTCTGTGGGAGACTTCTTCTCCCGTTTGGAAGCTTCGGCTTCCGAATCCCCGGGCGCAGTCCTTTTCCTCCTCCGGTCGTCTTCCTTCATGGAGACGCTCGCTCCCTCGGTTAGAATGGGCAGTGTTGGGGGCCCATGTCCGCCCGTATTGTCCTCCCCAGTATCTTCCTTCAAGGGCTCCGGGCAAGGTGCGACCTGGAGCATCTTTTCCAATACCGGATTGTCCAAACCCTCAGGGAGGGGGGCCGAACACCGAATCAACTTCGCCTTTGTTAGCCAGTCCTGGTCAAAAAGCAAACTCTCAGAAATAACTTCGTAACAAATGAGAGATAGCATGTTCGGCTGGAAGATTCCTTACCTGTTCGGCGGCGCGGTTACTGCTCAGGCCCACGTCCTCGGTGATTTCTGAACACTCTACCTGAGGTCTGAAGAATGACTTATACATCTCCTCGTGCGTCAGGCCAAGGAAATTTTGAATGACACGCGGTCCCTCGGGATTGAACTCCCACAAACGAAGGGGCCGGCGTTTGCAAGGCTGGACTTGACGAACCAGCATAACTTGTATTACTGCAACCAAATTAAAATCTCCATTGAAGAGATCTCGAATGCGGCTTTGCAATATAGGCACGTCCTTGGCTGGACCCCAGCTCAGACCTCTGCTGATCCATGACATCAGTTGTGGTCGAGGGCCCGAGCGGAAAACAGGGGCGGCCGCCCACTTGGCACTTCTAGGAGCCGTGATGTAGAACCACTCCTGTTGCCACAATTCAGACACCTCTGGAATGGAACCTTTGGGCCATGGAGCTCCCGTCATCTTGCATATTGAGGCACCTCCACACGCTGCATGTTGCCCCTTGATCATCTTCGGCTTTACTTCAAAGGTCTTGAGCCACAGGTCGAAGTGAGGGGTAACCCGGAGGAAGGCCTCACACACGACAATAAATGTCGTGATATGAAGAAAGGAGTCCAGAGCTAGATCATGGAAGTCTAGCCCATAATGAAACATCAAACCCCTGACAAAAGGATCTAGAGCAAGGCCTAGACCTCGGAGGAAGTGGGAGACGAACACGACATTCTCATTGGGTTCGGGGGAGGGGACGGCCTACCCTCGGGCAAGCAACCGATACAAAACATCGGCGGTTAGATATCTGGCCTCCCTCAACTTTTTGATGTCTTCTTCCATGACGGAGGAAGGCACCCATCGGCCTTGAAGGCTAGATCCGGACATGATTGAAGGTTCGGAGTACCTGACCTGAACTTTGGGTGTTTGAGCTTGAGGTGGGGGAAGGATTCGATTGAGCACGGGAGGGAAAGAATAAAAGCCTTGTCCCTTTATAAAGAGGGTGAATATCAAGTGTCCTCTCCGTGACCATTTGGACTTGCCTATAGTCTAGGAGTCCTAGAAGCGGTTGGGTTACCCACACCCGTATTGATGAGAATCCCGGAATAAGGGGACACGATCTCTGCTTTAACAAGACGTGCCAAGGAAACCGCATCGCGTGACACGCTGAGGTGGGACAATAAAACGATTCGAATGAAGGCTTGGCCGTGGTGCGATGTCACACTACGGAATACGTCAGCAGATTAGATTTGTGTAAATATTATTCTCTCTATGGCAATACGTGGAAACTTATTTTGCAGAGCCGGACACTATCTTTGTGTTCAAAACCTTCTATGAAGTACTTGGAGGAGGAACCCGCCTTGCAATGCCGAAGACAATCTGCGCGTCGGACTCGTCGTCATTGAAGCCTGGTTCAGGGGCTACTGAGGGAGTCCTGGATTAGGGGGTGTCCGGATGGCCGGACTATACCTTCAGCCGGACTCCTGGACTATGAAGATACAAGATTGAAGACTTCGTCCCGTGTCCGGAAGGGACTTTCCTTGGCGTGGAAGGCAAGCTTGGCGATACGGATATGTAGATCTCCTACCATTGTAACCGACTTTGTGTAACCCTAACCCTCTCCGGTGTCTATATAAACCGGAGGGTTTTAGTCTGTAGGACAACATACAGAATAACAATCATACCATAGGCTAGCTTCTAGGGTTTAGCCTCTCCGATCTCGTGGTAGATCTACTCTTGTACTACCCATATCATCAATATTAATCGAGTAGGACATAGGGTTTTACCTCCATCAAGAGGGCCCGAACCTAGGTAAAACTTCGTGTCCCTTGCCTCCTGTTACCATCCGGCCTAGACGCACAGTTCGGGACCCCCTACCCGAGATCCGCCAGTTTTGACACCGAGAGCGGCTTTCAAACACAACATCCGAGACGAGTGGCCAGCCCGGCACCTTGGTCAGGAAAAGACGAAATCTATGGCAGCTCTCACGATGCTCATGGCCCGCTTTTGTGCGGGAGAAGGCAGCTGGCTGGCTCGCAGTAATAACATATCAAAGAACCATGGTACACCGGATACCAAGGACGGCAATAGCAGGTCACGTCGCAACAAACATAAGCGCCGCATTAACAGCGAAAATACCGAGATATGACAGTCAATGCCGGATTCAAAGGCTCTAAACCCAGTCAGCGGAAAAAGCCATTCAAACAAAGTACGCCAGGTCCGTCCAGCTTGGACCGTATACTCGATTGCTCGTGCCAAATACACGGAACCCCAGACAAGCCAACCAATCACACCAACAGGGATTGTTGGGTGTTCAAGCAGGCCGGCAAGTTAATTGCCGAAAACAAGGACAAGGGGCCGCATAGCAATGACGAGGAGGAGCCCTGGCAGCCGCACACCAGAGGACAGAAGAGGTTCCCCCCACAAGTGTGGATGGTGAACATGATATACGCAAACCACATCCCCAAGAGGGAGCGGAAGCGTGCGCTCAGGGACATATATGCGTTGGAGCCAGTCGCCCCAAAGTTCAACCCTTGGTCCTCCTGTTCGATCACCTTCGATCGCAGGGACCATCCCACTAGTATCCGTCATGGAGGATTTGCCCACTGGTCCTAGACCCAATCATTGACGGATTCCACCTCACTCGAGTCCTTATGGATGGCGGCAGCAGCCTGAACCTGCTTTATTAGGACACAGTGCGCAAAATGGGTATAGACCCCTCAAGGATCAAACCCACAAAAACGACCTTTAAAGGCGTCATTCCAGGTGTGGAGACCCATTGCACAGGCTCAATTACACTGGAAGTTGTCTTCGGATCCCCGAATAATTTCCGAAGCGAAGAGTTAATCTTCGATATAGTCCCGTTCCGCAGTGGTTATCACGCGCTGCTCGGGCGAATCGCATTTGCTAGATTCAATGCGGTACCGCATTATGCATACCTCAAGCTCAAGATGCCAGGACCTCGCAGAGTTATTACAGTGAATGGAAACACAGAGCGCTCTCTCCGAACAGAGGAGCACACTGCGGCCCTCGCAGTAGAAGCGCAAAGCAGCCTCTCAAGGCAATCAACCAGTTTGGCGCTTCAATGCCCGGACACCTTCAAGCATGCTCGAAGCAATCGGCAAATAGACCACCTGGCACGATCTGAGCTCGCGTAGCAATACGGCGGCCACCCCAATCCTAGCCCAACGGTGAAACTCGTGCCGCGCGTACATAATTACGCATTAAAAATACCATGGGCATAGGTGGGGAGGGGGGCACAACCGCGGCACACCCCAAGACGCAGCTTAAACCGCACTAGGGGCTTCCCGTTTGGTTATTTTTCTCTCTTTTTTCAGGACCTTAATTTCTGGAAACACTGTCTGGCAGCACTATTGCCGAACACATGATGGAGCAACCAAGGAGGCAGACAGCTACGTCATACCACGGAATTCCCAGGTGGATTACAGTAACGAGTGAAATATTCGATTTAATATCATTCCTCAGCTTGCCCTTGGAAGGGACATAGTCCTACTCTTTGCTTATCGCACTATCTGTATCACTCTGCTTTAAACACAATTTTTTAATAAACAATGCATGACATTACGACTATTATTGCATTCTTGTTATATATATATATATATATATATGTGTGTGTGTGTGTGTGTGTTCATTAATGACGCCTTGCAACCGTACACCTTGGTACGGCTAATACACCAGGGGCTTACGTACCTCACAATACGGTGTGAAAAGTCCGAACACTTTCACAAGTGCGGTACCCCGAACTTATAGCATTATATGCATTAGCTCTGAATCGTGTCTTTGGTCAAATGTTGGGTTTGCACGGCTCCTATGTTTTGGTACCTTGCATTCCGCTCTATCGGCTAAGGTAGCGCTAGGAGAACTACTGCGATTGTGCCCCGGTTCTGTTGGGTTCAGCACCTCAGTAGAGAAAGCTAAAACTGGCTGTCATGATAAGGCGAGAGACTGGTCGCTGTTCAGCGAGGTTTTCGAGTCCCTAAAGACTTATGCCACTTAGAGCGAGGGGCCGGCCCTGTCCTGCTTAAAGGCGTGTATCGCGCCCCAAATTCGGCCTTCCGAATACCAGGGGCTTCGCCAAAATTTAAAATTATAGAATTCTATGGCTAAGTGAGGGTGATAAAGCATTATTAGTCCGGTTGCCTTGTTCGCTGTGCTGAGCACCTCCCTCGAAGGACCCAAACATGGGAACAAGAGTGCTTAGGTTTATCCCGAACACCCCAGCACTCGTGGCATGGGGGCAGAAGCCGAGGACTAGCCATCTCTCAGATTGGATAAACAGCCAAACAGAAGGTAATATTTTAAATTCAAACAAGCGTTACATAGCGCATATGAAACAAGTTTTCATAAATACAGGATAAAACGAGCAAGTCTCATTCAAATATTACATCTTTTGAACACTCATCCTCTATGAGACGGGCACCCGGTAGAACACCCTTGTAGTACATCTCGGGGTGGCGGTGCTCCTTGCCCTCCGGAGGCCCCTCCTTGATCAGCTTCACGGTGTCTAGCTTGACCCACTGCAATTTCACACAGGCGAAAGCCCGGCGTGCACCTTCAATGCAGACAGATCGCTTGACGACCTCCAGCCGTGGGCAGGCATCCACAAGCCGCCTGACCAGGCCGAAGAAGCTGTTCGGAAGGGTGTTGCCAGGCCACAGCCAGACTATAAAGCTCTTCATGGCCCGATCGGCCGCCTTATGTAGCTCGACCATCTGCTTCAGTTGGTCACTCGTTGGCACCGGGTGTTCAGCCTCAGCATACTGAGACCAGAACAGCTTCTCCGTTGAGCTTCCATCCTCGGCCTGGTAAAATTGTGTGGCATCAGACACGCTGCGGGGCAAATCTGCGAATGCTCCTAGAGAGCTCCGGATTCGGGTAAGTAATTGGTAATTTACTTTTACATGCTTGCTTTGCATATAGAAAGCCTTACCCGCCGCTATCTTCTTCATTGTGTCGATCTCCTGGAGGGCCTTTTGGGCTTAGGCCTTGGCACTTCTTGCGCTCTCGAGGGCCGTGGCAAGCTCAGACTCCCACGTCTTTGAGTCAAGCTCCAACGCCTCGTGCTTCGCCACGAGAGCCTGGAGCTCTTCCTGCACCTCGCCCACCCGAGCCTCGTGCTTCTCTCGCTCGGTGCGCTCCTTGGCCGCATTATCTTCGGCCTTGGTTAGAGCTTGCTTTAGGGTCGCCACCTCGTTCGTGGCCCCTGGCAAATATACGTTGATCCTGTCATTTTGCAATCGCGTCTTCTTTTATATATACATATCTATAGACAGGGTATTACTTACCCTTGTTCTCCTCGAGCTGCCTCTTGGCAAGGCCAAGCTATTTCCTGGACCCCTCGAGGTCCTTCTTCAGTACGGCGACCTCCGCAGTCAGTGCGGCGGACGCCAGCAGTGAAGCCTGCATATGCATGTTGACATACTTACATTAGACTCCTGCAATATTATTTGATCCTCTGTTCGGCTTTTCTTTGTGAACACCAAACAAAGCATCAGGGGCTACTGTCTATGCAGTAATATTGCTACAACATTTTAAAACACTTACCTCGAAGCCTATTAGAAGGCTGGCACAGGCTTCAGTCAACCCGCTCTTGGCGGACTGAACCTTCTGGACCACTGCACTCATAACAGTACGGTGCTCCTCGTCGATGGAAGCGCTGCGAAGCGCTTCCAGCAGATTGTCCGGTGCCTCTGGATGGACAGAGGTCACCGGCACAGGCGTCTTGCCCCTCTTAGAAGGAGGCCGCCTGCCCGAGCCTGGAACCGCTGGAGGTTCCAACGCGGTGTTCGGCTGAGGGCCAAACTCGAAGCTCTCAGGGGCTCCGTCCCCTCGGCTCCCGGAGTCCGAAAGGTCACCGTGAGGCGCCTCCGGGACTGTCTCCCCTTGATCTGGTGCCTGTTGAGATAGTACCTCAGCGTCGTCGGCAGGATGAGGGGAAGTGGCGGTCGGGACTGGATCGCTATCCATGTCCGACGAGCCCAGGGAGTCGTCCGATGATACATCGATACTGGCTCGTGGTGGCCTGTATAATTACGTTCGGCATTAGGGAAAACAGGGCAACGAAGGAATTCTATGAGTTACTCTGGTATCCGAATACTTACGATCTCCCCGAGGGCTTGGCCCTGGGCAACCACTCATCTTCGCCTTCGCCGGCGGCGGTGGAACTGTCCGGAAGGAGAGTCCTTCCCTTCTTGGACCGTTCGGCCTCCATAGTTGGGGCGGCCTTCCTTTTCTTGTACCCCCCGCTTGGAGGGGGAGCATCTTCTTCTTCCTCCTCGTCTTCGGGGGAGGAGTGTGCCGTAGAGTTATCGGACGATGAGTCCGATAACACCTGGCGCTGGGAACTCTTTCGGGTTCCCTTGACCTTCTTGGTCTTCTCCGGTACCTTGTAAGGGGCCGGAATCAGCATCTCCGTCAGGAGAGCGCCCGCAGTATCTTCGGGCAAAGGGATCGGACAGTTGATCTGCCCCGACATCTCCACCCAGTCCTGTTAAAAGCATGGATATTAGACCCCGCACATAATTAAGCTAGGGAAAATAAATGTCCTACGGACGTATTGAACTCACCGAACGCGCTAGGCGCTTTGCGCTTAGTCCGCGGTCCTCGGCGAGAGAAGGAGGGACCTCGGCGCCCTTGAACAGCACCTTCCAGACGTCCTTGTGCGTCATATCAAAGAGCTCTCTCAGAGTCTGGTGCTGGGCCGGGTCGAACTCCCACAAAGTAAAATCCCGTTGTTGGCACGGGAGGATCCGGCGGATGAGCATAACTTGGACTATGTTGACAATCTTGAGCTTCTTGCTCGCCATACTCCGGATACATTTCTGGAGTCCATCCAGCTCCACCGATGAACCCCACGACAAGCCCTTCTCCTTCCAGGAAGTGAGCTGTGTAGGGAATCCGGATCGAAACTCGGGGGCTACCGCCCATTCGGCGTCGCGTGGCTCGGTGATGTAGAACCACGCCGATTGCCATCCCTTTATTGTCTCCACGAAGGAGCCTTCAAGCCATATAACGTTGGGTATCTTGCCCACCATGGCTCCGCCGCATTCTGCTTGTTGGCCTCGTACCACCTTCGGCTTGATATTGAAGGTCTTTAACCACAGGCCGAAGTGGAGCCGGATGCGGAGGAAAGCCTCACACACGACGATGAACGCCGAAATGTTGAGGACGAAGTTCGGGGCCAGATCATGAAAATCCAGCCCGTAGTAGAACATGAGACCACGGACGAATGGATGGAGGGGAAACCCCAATCCGTGGAGGAAGTGGTGGAGGAAAACTACCCTCTCGTGAGGTTCCGGGGTAGGGACGATCTGCCCCGCAGCGGGCAGCCGATGCACGATATTCGCGGCTAAGGATCTGGCTCCGCGCAGCTTCTTGATGTCTCCCTCCGTGACGGAGGAGACCATCCACCTGCCTCCCGCTCCGGAGATGGTTGGAGAAGGTTGAGGTGGGAAGTGTGGACTTGGGCGCTAGAGCTCGAGTGTGCGAAAACGGATGAGCAAAGGAGGAAGAAGGCGTGGTTAGAAAGGTGAATCCGTATCCCTTTATATGGGCGGATGAAGCTAAGCGTCCCCACTTGCCTGGTAAAACTCGCTCATCCCCCAAGCGCTGTAATCGATGGCGCGATTGGGTTACCCACGCCCGTATTGATGAGAATCCCATAATAAGGGGACACGATCTCTGCTTTGACAAGACCTGTCGAAAAACTGCCTCACATTATGTGCGGGGCTGCTTAAAGGAAACGGTTCGAATAATCACCGGGCCATGACATAACGTCATGCTGCCAAAACAAGTCAGCAAATTAGAATTGCGAAAATATTATTCTCTCTACGGTGGTATGTGGAACTTATTTTGCAGGGTCGGACACTATCCTCGTTTTCAAGTTCTTCTGCGATGTATTCGGAGAAGGAACCCGCCTTGCAATGCCGAAGACAATACTGCGCGCCGGACTCATCGTCATTGAAGCCTGGTTCAGGGGCTACTGAGGGAGTCCTGGATTAGGGGGTCTCCGGACAGCCGGACTATCTCCATTGGCCATACTGTTAGACTATGAAGATACAAGATTGAAGACTTCGTCTCGTGTCCGGATGGGACTCTACTTGGCATGGAAGGCAAGCTAGGCGATATGGATATGGATATTTCCTCCTTTGTAACCGACCTTGTGTAATCCTAACCCTCTCCGGTGTCTATATAAACCGGAGGGTTTTAGTCCGTAGGACAACAACCATAACATACAATCATACCATAGGCTAGCTTCTAGGGTTTAGCCTCTCTGATCTCGTGGTAGATCTACTCTTGTACTACCCATATCATCAATATTAATCAAGCAGGACGTAGGGTTTTACCTCCATCAAGAGGGCCCGAACCTTGGTAAAACATCATGTCCCCTGCCTCCTGTTACAATCCGGCCTAGACGCACAGTTCGGGACCCCCTACCCAAGATCCGCTGGTTCTGACACCGACAAGGCCCAATACTTCTTCCCCGTATTCCCGTAACTCCCCGGTACTCCGAAAAATACCCGAATCACTCGGAACCTTTCCGATGTCCGAATATAGTTGTCCAATATATCGATCTTTATGTCTCGACCATTTCGAGACTCCTCGTCATGTCCCCGATCTCATCCAAGACTCTGAACTACCTTCGGTACATCAAATTACATAAACTCATAATACTGATCATCACTGAACGTTAAGCGTGCGGACCCTATGTGTTCGAGAACTATGTAGACATGACCGATACACATCTCCGGTCAATAACCAATAGAGGAACCTGGATGTTCATATTGGCTCCTACATATTCTACGAAGATCTTTATTGGTCAAACCGCATAACAACATACGTTGTTCCCTTTGTCATCGGTATGTTACTTTCCCGAGATTTGATCGTCGGTATGTCAATACCTAGTTCAATCTCGTTATGGGCAAGTCTCTTTACTCATTCCGTAATGCACTATCCCGCAACTAACTCATTAGTTGCATTGTTTGCAAGGCTTATAGTGATTTGCATTACCGAGAGGGCCCAGAGATACCTCTCTGACAATCGGAGTGACAAATCCTATTCCCGATCTATGCCAACTCAACAAACACCATTGGAGACACTTGTAGAGCACCTTTATAGTCACCCAGTTACGTTATGATGTTTGGTAGCACACAAAGTGTTCTTCTGGTAATCGGGAGTTGCATAATCACATAGTCATAGGAACATGTATAAGTCATGAAGAAAGCAATAGCAGTAAACTAAACGATCAAGTGCTAAGCTAACGAAATGGGTCATGTCAATCACATCATTCTCCTAATTATGTGATCCCATTAATCAAATGGCAACTCATGTCTATGGCTAGGAAACTTAACCATCTTTGATCTACGAGCTAGTCAAGTAGAGACATACTAGTGACACTATGTTTGTCTATGTATTCACACATGTATTATGTTTCTGGTTAATACAATTCTAGCATGAATAATAAACATTTATCATTATATGAGGAAATAAATAATAACTTTATTATTGCCTCTAGGGAATATTTTCTTCAGTCTACCACTTGCACTAGAGTCAATAATCTAGATTACACAGTAATGATTCTAACACCCATGGAGTCTTGGTGTTGATCATGTTTTGCTCATGGAAGAGGCTTAGTCAATGGGTCTACAACATTCAGATCCGTATGTATCTTGCAAATCTCTATGTCTCCCACCTGGACTTGATGCCGGATGGAATTGAAGTATCTCTTGATGTGCTTGGTTCTCTTGTGAAATCTGGATTCCTTTGCCAAGGCAATTGCACCAGTATTGTCACAAAAGATTTTCATTGGACCCGATGCACTAGGTATGACACCTAGATCGGATATGAACTCCTTCATCCAGACTCCTTCATTTGCTACTTTTGAAGCAGCTATGTACTACGCTTCACACGTAGATCCTGCCATGACGCTTTGTTTAGAACTGCTCCAACTAACAGCTCCGCCGTTCAATATAAACAAGTATCCGGTTTGCGATTTAGAATCGTTCGGATCAGTGTCAAAGCTTGCATCGGTGTAACCATTTATGACGAGCTCTTTGTCACCTCCATAAATGAGAAACATATCCTTAGTCCTTTTCAGGTATTTCAGGATGTTCTTGACCGCCGTCCAGTGATCCACTCCTGGATTACTTTGGTACCTCCCTGCTAAACTAATAGCAAGGCACACATCAGGTCTGGTACACAGCATTGCATACATGATAGAGCCTATGGCTGAAGCATAGGGAACAATTTTCATTTTCTCTCTATCTTCTGCAGTGGTCGGGCATTGAGTCTTACTCAACTTCACACCTTGTAACACAAGCAAGAACCCTTTCTTTGCTTGATCCATTTTGAACTTCTTCAAAACTTTATCAAGGTATGCGCTTTGTGAAAGTCCAATTAAGCATCTTGATCTATCTCTATAGATCTTGATGCCCAATATATAAGCAGCTTCTCCGAGGTCTTTCATTGAAAAACTCTTATTCAAGTATCCTTTTATGCTATCCAGAAATTCTATATCATTTCCAATCAAGAATATGTCATCCACATATAATATTAGAAATGCTACAGAGCTCCCACTCACTTTCTTGTAAATACAGGCTTCTCCAAAAGTCTGTATAAAACCATATGCTTTGATCACACTATCAAAACATTTATTCCAACTCTGAGAGGCTTGCACCAGTCCATAAATGGATCGCTGGAGCTTGCACACTTTGTTAGCACCCTTTGGATCGACAAAATCTTCTAGTTGCATCATATACAACTCTTCTTCCAGAAATCCATTCAGGAATGCAGTTTTGACATCCATTTGCCAAATTTCATAATCATAAAATGCGGCAATTACTAACATGATTCGGACAGACTTAAGCATCGCTACGGGTGAGAAAGTCTCATCGTAGTCAACCCCTTGAACTTGTCGAAAACCTTTCGCAACAAGTCGAGCTTTGTAGACAGTAACATTACCATCAGTGTCAGTCTTCTTCTTGAAGATCCATTTATTCTTGATGGCTTGCCGATCATCAGGCAAGTCAACCAAAGTCCATACTTTG
Organism: Triticum dicoccoides; assembly: GCF_002162155.2. NCBI lineage: Eukaryota > Viridiplantae > Streptophyta > Magnoliopsida > Poales > Poaceae > Triticum > Triticum dicoccoides. The sequence goes on along the minus strand of NC_041384.1, from coordinate 114,561,386 downwards.
TTCTCATACATGGATCCCATCTCAGATTTCATGGCCTCAAGCCATTTTGTGGAATTTGGGCTCACCATCGCTTCTTCATAGTTCGTAGGTTCATCATGGTCAAGTAACATGACTTCGAGAACAGGATTACCATACCACTCTGGTGTGGATCTTACTCTGGTTGACCTACGAGGTTCAGTAGTAACTTGATCTGAAGTTTCATGATCATCATCATTAGCTTCCTCACTAATTGGTGTAGATGTCACGGGAACCAGTTTCTTAGATGAACTATTTTCCAATAAGGGAGCAGGTACAGTTACCCCATCAAGTTCTACTTTACTCCCACTCACTTCTTTCGAGAGAAACTCCTTCTATAGAAAGGATCCATTCTTAGCAACAAATGTCTTACCTTCGGATCTGTGATAGAAGGTGTACCCAATAGTTTCCTTTGGGTATCCTATGAAGACACATTTCTTCGATTTGGGTTCGAGCTTATCAGGTTGAAGCTTTTTCACATAAGCATCGTAGCCCCAAACTTTAAGAAATGACAACTTTGGTTTCTTGCCAAACCATAGTTCATAAGGCGTCGTCTCAACGGATTTCGATGGTACCCTATTTAACGTGAATGCAGCTGTCTCTAAAGCATAACCCCAAAATGATAGCGGTAAATCAGTAAGAGACATCATAGATCGCACATATCTAGTAAAGTATGATTACGACGTTCGGACAAACCATTACGTTGTGGTGTTCCGGGTGGCGTGAGTTGCGAAACTATTCCGCATTGTTTCAAATGTAGACCAAACTCGTAACTCAAATATTCTCCTCCACGATCAGATCGTAGAACTTTATTTTCTTGTTACGATGATTTTTCCACTTCACTCTAAAATTCTTTGAACTTTTCAAATGTTTCAGACTTATGTTTCATGAAGTAGATATACCCATATCTGCTCAAATCATCTGTGAAGGTGAGAAAATAACGATACCTGCCGCGAGCCTCAATATTCATTGGACCACATACATCAGTATGTATATTTTCCAATAAATCTATTGCTCGCTCCATTGTTCCGGAGAACGGCGTTTTAGTCATCTTGCCCATGAGGCATGGCTCGCAAGAACCAAGTGATTCATAATCAAGTGATTCCAGAAGTCCATCGGTATGGAGTTTCTTCATGCGCTTTACACCAATATGACCTTAACGGCAGTGCCACAAATAAGTTGCACTATCATTATCAACTCTGCATCTTTTGGTTTCAACATTATGAATATGTGTATTACTACTATCGAGATTTAACACAAATAGACCACTCTTCAAGGGTGCATGACCATAAAAAGATATTACTCATATAAATAGAATAATCATTATTCTCAGATTTAAATGAATAGCCGTCTCGCATCAAACAAGATCCAGATATAATGTTCACGCTTAATGCTGAATTAATCCCGAAGGTAGATGTAGAGGTAGCGTGCCGACGGCGATCACATCGACTTTGGAACCATTTCCCACACGCATCATCACCTCGTCCTTAGCTAATCTTCGCTCAATCCGTAGTCCCTGTTTCGAGCTGCAAATATTAGCAACAGAACCAGTATCAAATACCCAGGTGCTACTGCGAGCTCTTGTAAGGTACACATCAATAACATGTATATCACATATACCTTTGTTCACTTTGTCATCCTTCTTATCCGCCAAATACTTGGGGTAGTTCCGCTTCAAGTGACCAGGCTGTTTGACTTAGATAGATATTCCTCTAATCATCTAAGTGATCATGTGATCCAAATCAACTAAACCATAAACGATCATCACGTGAAATGGAGTAGTTTTCAATGGTGAACATCACTATGTTGATCATATCTACTATATGATTCATGCTCGACCTTTTGGTCTCAGTGTTCCGAGGCCATATCTGTATATGCTAGGCTCGTCAAGTTTAACCCGAGTATTCTTCGTGTGCAAAACTGGCTTGCACCCGTTGTATAAGAACATTGAGCTTATCGCACCCGATCATCACGTGGTGTCTCGGCACGATGAACTTTTGCAACGGTGCATACTCAGGGAGAACACTTGTACCTTGAAATTTTTTAGTGAGAGATCATCTTATAATGCTACCGTCAATCAAAGCAGAATAAGATGCATAAAGGATAAACATCACATGAAATCATCTTGTGCCTTTGATCTCCATCTCCAAAGCATCGTCATGATCACCATCCTCACCGGTGTGACACCTTGATCTCCATCACAACATCATTGTCGTCTCGCCAACTATTGCTTCTATGACTATCGCTACCGCTTAGTGATAAAGTAAAGCAATTACATGGTGATTGCATTTCATACAATAAAGCGACAACCATATGGCTCCTGCCAGTTGCCGATAACTCCGTTACAAAACATGATAATCTCATACAATAAAATATAGCATCATGCCTTGACCATATCACATCACAACATGCCCTGCAAAAACAAGTTAGACCTCCTCTACTTTGTTGTTGCAAGTTTTATGTGGCTGCTATGGGCTGAGCAAGAACCGTTCTTACCTATGCATCAAAACCACAACGATAGTTCGTCAAGTTAGTGATGTTTTAACCTTCAACAAGGACCGGGCATAGTCACACTCGGTTCAACTAAAGTTGGAGAAACTGACACCTGCCAACCACCTGTGTGCGAAGCACGTCGATAGAACCAGTCTCGCATAAGTGTACGTGTAATGTCGGTCCGGGCCGCTTCATCCAGCAATACCGCTGAACCAAAGTATGACATGTTGGTAAGAAGTATGACTTGTATCGCCCACAACTCACTTGTGTTTTACTCGTGCATATAACATCTATGCATAAACCTGGCTCGGATGCCACTGTTGGGGAATGTAGTAATTTCAAAAAAATTCCTATGGACACGCAAGATCATGGTGATGCATAGCAACGAGAGGGAAGAGTATTGTCCATGTACCCTCGTAGACCGTAAGCAGAAGTGTTATGAGAACGCGGTTGATGTAGTCGAACGTCTTCACGATCCGACCGATCCAAGTACCGAACGCACTGCACCTCCGAGTTCAGCACACATTCAGCTCAATGACGTCCCACAAACTCCAATCCAGCAGAGCTTCATGGGAGAGTTTCGTCAGCATGACGGCGTGATGACGGTGATGATGTTGCTACCGACACAGGGCTTCGCCTAAACACCGCTACGATATGATCGAGTTGGATTATGGTGGAGGGGGGCACCACACACGGCTAAGGGATCAATGACCAACTTGTGTCCTAGGGTGCCCCCCTGCCCCATATATAAAGGAGCAAGGGGGAGGCCGGCCGGCCCTCCTAGGGCGCGCCAGGAGGAGGAGTCCTCCTCCTAGTAGGAGTAGGACGCCCCTTTCCTACTCCTACTAGGAGGAGGAAAGGAAGGGGAAAGGGAGAAGGAAGGAGAGGGAGCAAAGGGGGTCGGCCCCCTAGTCCAATTCGGTTTGGGCTAGGGGGGCCGCGCGCCCTACCTCCTCTCTTCCACCACTTGGCCCACGAGGCCCAATACTTCTTCCCCATCTTCTCGTAACTCCCCGGTACTTCGAAAGATACCCAAATCACTCGGAACCTTTCTGATGTTCGAATATAGTCGTCCAATATATCGATCTTTATGTATCGACCATTTCGAGACTCCTCATCATGTCCCCGATCTCATCCGGGACTCCGAACTACCTTCGGTACATCAAATCACATAAACTCATAATATCGATCGTCACCAAACGTTAAGCGTGCGGACCCTACGGGTTCGAGAACTATGTAGACATGACCGAGACACGTCTCCATTCAATAACCAATACCGGAACCTAGATGTTCATATTGGCTCCTACATATTCTATGAAGATCTTTATCGGTCAAACCGCATAACAACTTACGTTGTTCCCTTTGTCATCGGTATGTTACTTGCCCGAGATTTGATCATCGGTATCTCAATACCTAGTTCAATCTCGTTACCAGCAAGTCTCTTTACTCGTTTCGTAATGCACTATCCTGCAACTAACTCATTAGGTGCATTTCTTGCAAGGCTTATAGTGTTGTGCATTACCGAGAGGGCCCAGAGATACCTGTCCAACAATCGGAGTGACAAATCCTATTCTCAATCTATGCCAACTCAACGAACACCATCGGAGACACCTGTAGAGCACCTTTATAATCACCCAGTTACGTTGTGACATTTGGTAGCACACAAAGTGTTCTTCCGGTAATGGGGAGTTGCATAATCTCATAGTCATAGGAACATGTATAAGTCATGAAGAAAGCAATAGCAGTAAACTAAACGATCAAGTGCTAAGCTAACGGAATGGGTCATGTCAATCACATCATTCTCCTAATGATGTGATCCCGTTAATCAAATGACAACTCATGTTTATGGCTAGGAAACTTAACCATCTTTGATCAACGAGCTAGTCAAGTTGATGCATACTAGTGACACTATGTTTGTCTATGTATTCACACATGTATTATGTTTCCGGTTAATACAATTCTAGCATGAATAATAAACATTTATCATTATATGAGGAAATAAATAATAAATTTATTATTGCCTATAGGGCATATTTCCTTCAGATTAAACTACCAAGTCTTCTATTGCCAAGTAGTACATTATAAAAGCATCAAACAAACATATATCTATATCTTATGGTCACTGCATTGCCTTGCCAAACCAAAATAGAGACATGGTTCAAATCATATCGATTCAAGAGAAAGCAGCACTTAAATAATACAAAGTGTGGGAAACTAAATGGCACAACAAGATTTCAGATGGGTACCACGGGTCTACATGTACAACAACACTATTGGCCATGTTATGATGCTAGTAATGTGCATGATATGAGAAGTCAACTGTAAACACAATTGAAATTGAAATCAACAGAGCTATTTATAAGAGCAAACATGTTAAACAAATATGCTTAAACATACTTGTTGTGCCATTGGAATTTCCATTGGATAGTTCAATTTAAAAATAAGTTTGTATGAGTAAATACAGTGATACAAGAGCAAAGCAGTACGCATGATAGCAATGGAATCTTAAATGAGAACAGTTATTCTTCAGGTTTAAGCACTTGTTCTACATGAACAGAATACAGTAAGACGCAAGAATATAGTACTTAAAATAAAATGAGCTCATAGACCTTACCACATTCTTGGTTCGGGACCAGTAAAGAACAAGGTGTTCCCAGTCATCGTCCAGTAAATGTGTCTCAGGAGAATGTAGGGGAATTTGATGAGTTTCTTCGCCAGTGAAGTACATTTTCTTCAGGTAATTACGATACTGCCACCAAGCATTCTTGAAGATAGTAGAGGTATTAGCACAGGTTACCTCATCCTGAGTTTCCAAATCGGTCCTTCTCTATAGAGAAAAATGGGAAAATTTGTTGTATTATAACCATCATGGAGGTAGAATGTATGGGACAAAGCAAAGTAATTGCCATGAATAACATTACTTACACATAACTCCTGGACAAACACCTGCAACTGGCATTTTCCTTCATCTTCAGTATAATATTTCCATGATGGGAAGATACGCACATAGGATTTAACAACATCAAATGCGATAGATGCTAAACTATGAATGGCTGGTTGTGCTTCCTCCACAGGAATAGGTGTACTAACTGGTGGAGTTGGGGTTCACCGTGGTAGTACTGGTGCTTTAGGCACTGGAGCTGCCTTACTAACTGCTCTTGTTTGGGAGCTTTGTGGTGGAGATGGTGCTGTGTCAATAGAAACTGGGTTACTATCTGCTGGGGTTGGGGTTAGATTGGGTGAAGCTGGTTCTCTGTCCATCGCAGTAGGGGTAAAATCTGCGAGAGTCTGGGTTATGTGTGGTAGGGCTAGTTCTCGTGCATGTACAACCGGGGTGCTATCTCCACCAAGAGGTAGCACTGTTTTATTTGAAGACCGTGTTTTTACTCTGCTAGATACTGCCATCACCCGCTCCAATTCAAATGGCTGATAAACAAGAAACATAATTGAATGTACATACATTGTATGAGAGACAGATGCAATAGATAGTGTGGAAAAAGAGGGCATTAAATAATTGACATGTATATTGTTTAACTAAGGACAGCATGACATAATTTCACATATATGATGCCTATCAAAACCGGATAGCATAACATAACATAATCCAAAGATATTATGACTAACTAAACAGGATCGCATGACATAATTCACATACATGTTATCTAAGTAACCAGGATCACATGATTTAATTTACATATGTGATTTATATGCTAAACGAAGGGCATTCGCATATATGATGTCTGAACTAAGAACATGGTGTTGAATATTGTGTATATGATGTCTAAATTATGCAATGCAAGACACCATATGCATGATATGAGCAGTAGAACCATGCCAAGTAAGATCATACACCTCGGTGGGGGAATAGGACTGATCATCTGTCTCTAAATCCATCTCTGAGGAGCTATCGGCAACCAACAAGAGATCTGCTTCGACAGCTAGCACTGTCTGCTCTGAAGGCCTTGTTTTCACTCCAGATTTTTCCATCACCCACTCAAATGGCTAATTCACAGGAAGAGTAGTTTAATGTACAAACATTATCGACACATAGAAATTTAATGAAGAAAAGGATGGGCTAGATATCATTCAAATACATGATGCCTGGTTAAATAGGATGGCATTGCACATTTCACATATATTATGGCTGGCTAAAAGACATGAGACTGCATAATTCCCATATATGATATTGAAACTAAACAGGTGGCATTACACAACATGTCTAAACTAAGCATACGACATATATGATGTCGAAAATAGGCACTGCAAGGCAACATATGCATGATATGACTAACATCATCATGCCAAGTTAGAGCAAACACCTTGGGGGTAAATAGGAGTGGTCCGTTGCATCTGAATCCGCCTCAGAACAGATATCTTCCTCTGGATTACAATCTGGAGAGGGGGGAGGTTTTCCATTGAACCCACCATGGAGCGATGTCTGCATGACATTGTATTGCCGCGCAAAACTCTTCTCTTTTTCTCTACATGTTCAGCATGACTGTGTACAATATCTGACATGCATATAAAAAAATATAGTGAGATTATGTAAGGAGAGCATGCAGAGATCTAGAGTAATGGTAACAACCAGTGGATGGATCCAAAAATAATGATAGCAGGTTGATGATTGCTTTAATTTAATAAAAAGACGATGATGATTGCTTTACTATTTGTTTCCCACCCAAGATGAACAACATAGGCATACCTTAGGTGAACCAGATATTAGACAGAGATACTGTTCATTACTGCCTCGATATGTGCCCCACAACTAATTTAGAACTCAAGTTTGAACATCAATTTGGACCTGACTTGGAGTCTAAGAGGTGAACAGGACAATAAAGTAGCAGGTAACATTAAGCAATGCATAACATAAGCAGAAACAAAAGAGTGCGACCTCTCTTGTGGACCCATGTACTCCTCAGGTTCATCTGCTGAGTCGATGATGGTGATGCCGTTGCGGTGGGTGCCGGCGGCAAGGAAGGAGATCTGAGGCAGCGAAAGACGGTCGGGAGTCGTGATGTCTATTTTGGTGGGTGCTTCTATCGATGGAACAGCTCAGGTGAGGTGGACGACGTCGCGGTAGGAGCAGGACAAACCACACAAAGTTTTCTTCGGCACCTACCTGTAACTGAAGTAATTATGTAAGGGCTCATTTGGCTTGCATGATTCTAAGAACACAGGGATAGGAGGAAAAACACCAGAATAGGATAGGAATGCACATGGGAAACAGAGCATTTGTGAACACATGATTTCTGTCAACTTGGGTGTTTGGTTCATAGGAAAAGGAGGAGCAGAGGAATGCAAAGAAACATGGCCAAAATAAAGTGAAACCATATGAAAGCGTGTATAGTTAGAATGTTATTATGCCACTAATGCACTTGGTCTTGTTTTCATGCATAGGATTTTGAAAAGTAGGTCCAGGTGGATGTTTTACCCCATTCCTTTCAACAAAATGCATGAATAATTGAATAGTAGAGTGCCATAGGAAAATTTCCTATTGCTATGTTTTTCCGTTGAACCACAATAGCCCTAATGGATCGACATGAATGTAGTCTAATAAGTGATGCGACAAGTGTACAACCTCTTTGCCGTAGCCGTGTCAACCTCAGCATCATTGGGTTGGTCACTGAAGAAGTTGAGGCAGAGGTGGTTGTCGGAGGTGTGGAGGAAGATCTGAGGAATCTGTAGACGGCGTCCAGGGCACTGCTCTGTTGTGATGGATCGTTCCATCCTTGGAGCAGCTCCGATGAGCCGTAAGACGTCAAGGCTGAAGCAGCACAAGACAGACATTATTAATCTAAAGTGGGATTCTAATAGCATCTCCAATAGATGATGTAAAATGCACTGCCAAAAAGTGATAGATGTAAAATTTACATCACCAAAAACCACCTGACTACAACAGATGAGGTTAAAACCGATGACTCTGAACTTAACTGTCGAAACTGAAATTTACTGTGGAATCTGAATGTTACTGTCGAAACTGGACGCAATGATAGCAGAGAGGCACTTCACATGGGATAGTTTAGGGAGGACTTGCAGTTCATCTTCAACCTGCACCCCCTGGGCCGCTAGCCACCACCGACCAAACCCCGCGCCGCCTCACCGCCCCAAAACAACTACCCGCCGCCGGTCTGCCGCCGCCTCGCCGCCCTGAAACAACTCCCCACCGCCGGTCCGCCGCCACCTCGCCGCCC
>NC_041384.1:114547005-114552455 GCF_002162155.2 Triticum dicoccoides | reverse complement strand
GAGCCCCCCTCCCCGCTGCGGGTGGTTCTTCCTTAACTCTGGAGAGACCCACCACCCCCTGAAAATTGACTGACCCAAAAGTCGATTCAGTCGACTGAAGTGTAGCACGAGCGAGGGGGAGAGCAGCAGCGCGAGCGAGCGAGGGGGAGAGCAGCAGCGCGAGCGAGCGAGCGAGAGCCGGAGCAGCAGCAGCATGAGTGAGCGAGCGAGAGCTGGAGCAGCAGTAGCAGCGCAAGTGAGCGAGCGAGAGCCCAGGCAGCAGCAGCAGCGCAAGCGAGCGAGCGAGAGCCGGAGCAGCAGCAGCTGGGTGAGCGAGCGAGCAAGAGCTGGAGCAGCAGCAGCTGGGAGAGCGAACGAGTGAGCTAGAGCCGGAGCAGCAGTAGCAGATCCAGCTGGTATGGACGCCGCCGCTGAAGGGGCCTCGCACTAGGGAGAGGCGCCGTGGAGATGTCGCCCGCGGCGCTGGCTTCAAGGTAGCCGCTCCATGGGGGTGCGGGATGGAGCACCGTCGGCGTCGGGAGGTCGAGTTAAGGAGAAGGTGCGATGCAATGAGTGTACAACCTATTTGGTGGTGCCGAGTAGGCCTCGGCTTCGTCTGAGGAGTTGATGAGGATGCTGCGGTTCTGGTGGAGCGGGTTAAGGTGGCGCTGTGGGGATGGAGCAGCTACGATAGATGAAGCATCGTCGGAGCATCTCCTTGGAGGTGGAGGACGGGGTGGCTGAACCGGCAGGACGACGGGATGGACGACGGATCCTCATCCGGGGAGGCTGATGACGGACGTCGAGCTATTGCGGTGGACGACATCATAGGGGAAGAGGCTCCGGCTGGGCAGCGGTGAGGTGGCGGATGGAGGAGGGTGGGGTTTCGTAGCTAGAGCGGAGAGGTTATGGCGGCCAGATTTCGAATGGCGAAAAGGAGGCGATGGGAGGGGGGAACCATGACTTAGGGACGCGCTTGTCCAATATGTAGGATGTGTTACAAAAGTACCCCCACCGATTTGAACTAGCGGCCCTTTCGGCTCAGGGTTAGAAGGGGGATTTCGCGTGTCGGGATTTGGCAGCTGGAGGGAGTTTTCGCGTGCGTTGTAATTTCGGGATAGCAAGGCGCGGGTTGTGAAGGCGCCAGTTTTGGGAGCACGATATCTGAATTTTCAGGATATAACAAGGCGCGGGTTGGATTTTAGGGAGAAGCCTAACGTGTAATATTGTACTTGTACGTACCAAATCAATTCGCACTTCCCTCAATGAAAAAAATGAAAAAATAAAAACTATTCACACCACACAAAGAGAGAGTCTTGTCCCATTTTACTATACAAATGCTATTCAAAGCTACTCCCTCCTTCCATCTATATAGGGCCTAATGTGTTTTTCGAGGGACCAACCAAATATTAGAGCAATAATATATGACATGAAACTTACACAAAGCACACTGTTAAATTCGTGTGTGAAAGGAGCTTTCAATGATATAATTTTTGCATTGTGCATGTCATGTACTATTAATATTGTCAATAGTCAGAGGCGGTCTTAAAAAACGCATTAGGCCCTCTATAGATGGAAGGAGGGAGTATGGATCCATGTTATGTCCAATTAAATTTTTTCGCTGGCTGTATAATGCATGTAACCTACTCATGCCAACATTTTAGTGCATTCCAAATGTCTATACTACCGCTGCAATTCAAACTGAATTTGAATTCGTTTCTCTATTTCAATAAGAATCTACAATCATGATTGTTGCCAACTTCAACCATCATTCGTGTATTACCTTAACAACACACTACATGATTACTATAGAGATAGATATGTACTATGTGTACTATATGAACTCGAATTCAATCTTTTGAATACACTTGATGTTGATTCCAAATAATAGTACATTTGATGTACTAATTATATATTCATAATCTAAACCATATTCCATACATACACTATGTTTATCACACAAAGTATATGTAACGCCCTCGATGCGGCTATATCTCCTACGAGTCGAAGCACGACTTAGAGGCATAACCGCATTGAAAGCAATGTCGCAAGTAAGGAAATCTTCACAACAACCCATGTAAATAGATAAAAGGGGAAAAGGTACATAGTTGGCTTACACTCGCCACGTCACACAAATACATGAATAGCATTACAAACATTCAATACACTCATGGTCCGACTATGGTACCAAAATAAAGATCAACCGCCACATGCGACACGGTCCCCGATCGCCCCAACTGGGCACCACTACTGATCATCTAGGAAAGACACATAGTAACGGCGAGAGTCTTCGTCGAACTCCCACTTGAGCTCAAGCGCATCTTCTGGAACAGTATCATTGGTCCATGCATCTGGTTTTGGAAGTAAACTGTGAGTCACGGGGACTCAGCAATCTCGCACCCTCGCGATCAAGACTATTTAAGCTTATAGGTGAGGCAAGGTATGATGTGGAGCTGCGGAAAGCGACTAGCATATATGGTGGCTAATCAGTTCACAAAGGAGAGCGAGAAGAGAAGGCAAAAGCACGGTCGAACAACTATGATCCAGAAGTGATCCTAGAACAACCTACGTCAAGCATTACTCCAACACTGTGTTCACTTCCCGGACTCCGCCGAGAAGAGACCATCATGGTAACACACGCGGTTGATTCATTTTAATTAAGTTAAGTTTCATGTTATCTACAACTGGACATTAACAAATTCCCATCTGCCCATAACCGCGGGCATGGCTTTCGGAAGTTCAAATCCCTGCAGGGGAGTCCCAACTTAGCCCATCACAAGCTCTCACGGTCAACGAAGGATATTCCTTCTCCTGAGACATTCCGATCAGGCTCGACATCCCGGTTACAAGACATCTTCGACAATGGTAAAACTAAACCAGCAACACCGCCCGAATGTGCCAACAAATCCCGATAGGAGGTGCACATATCTCGTTCTCAGGGCACACCGGATTGTCCAAGGTTCCGGTAGGCCAGCCCAGAGTTGCCCCTGGTGGCCACCGGCAGCTGACAGGTTGGACCAACACTCAGAGGAGCACTAGCCCGGGGGTTTAAATAAAGATGACCCTTGAGTCCGCGGAACCCAAGGGAAAAAAGGCTAGGTGGCGAATGGTAAAACCAAAGTTGGGCATTGCTGGAAGAGTTTTATTCAAGGCGAACTATCAAGGGGTTCCCATTATAACCCAACCGCGTAAGGAACGCAAAATCCGGGAACATAACACCGATATGACGGAAACTAGGGCGGCAAGAGTGGAACAAAACACTAGGCAAAAGGCCGAGCCTTCCACCCTTTACAAAGTATATAGGTGCATTAAGATAATAAGATAATATAGTTCCAACAAGGAACGATCTCCAATCTTCACCTGCAACTAGCAACGCTATAAGAGGGGCTGAGCAAAGCAGTAACATAGTCAATCAACGGTTTGCTAGGACATGGTAGGTTAGAGGTTTGACATGGCATTTTGGGAGGCATGATAAGCAAGTGGTAGGCATCGTAGTAAAGGCATAGCAAAAGAGCGAGCATCTAGCAGGCAAAGATAGAAGTGATTTTGAGGGTATGATCATCTTGCCTGCAAAGTTGTCAGAGTTGACTTGATCCTCGTAAGTGAACTCAACGGGCTCCTCGTTCACGAACTTGTCTCCCGGCTCTACCCAAACAAGACCAACAAGCAAATGGAACACAATCAACCATGTGCAATGCTCAAACAACATGATGCAAACATGGTATGATATGCGGGATGCGGTATGCGATGCATATGCAAGATTTGACAAGGAATGATTGAACCTGGCCTCAACTTGGAAATCCAAGAGTGCCACTGAAAAGGTGAGGTGATTTCGGTGGAAATCAATATAAAGATCACCGGAATCGGATGCACGGTTTGGAAAAGGCAAGCAAAACAAATATGGCACCGGTCTGCGATAATCAGCAAGTGACCAACTAAATGCATAAAGGTAAATATGCTACAGCACTCAAACATCACAACAAAATACATGGCAGGGATCCACTCATGATGCTTGACAAAAGATGAACACTGAGATACGGCTAATTCGTCCATTAACAGGTTCAAACAAGCATCGCAAAAGTGCAAATGATAACAGGTTTCAGACTTAGTGAAATTAACACGAGTCTGGAATTTATCATCAGGAAGCACACTTTAGAGCATGGAAACTACATGCTACAGGAAATAAACATGTCAAAGCAAGGCATGGCATGAAGCTACCCAAAGCACTTAACAAAAATCCCTTAGTGACCTTGAGCCAAAAGGGATCAGAAAATACAATTGCAAGCATGTGAACATGGCAAAAACATAAACAGATCTCAGACTTAGTGAAAAACTGGAGCATGCAAATCAGTTAACGAGTAGGCATGTTTACGAGCTCGATGCACTCACTACAGAGCATGGAATGAGAAACTAAGCATACACCCATCAAGAATATATAGCATAGAAGCTAGACATGGCAATAACAACAACATAGCATACACGATCAATAGCAACATCCTTGGCAAAATCGCTAATCATGTCAACAATCTGCCAGGATTCACGATATAGCAAAAGTAGAGCTTGATTGACTCAAGCTAGGGTGCTCCATAAATGCAAACAAAGACATGGATGGATAGAGCACCACAATGTTAACAAATCATCCTTACTGATCATCCTCAAAAGAGGCACGGATCACTAGGAAACAACATGAACATATGGCATAACGGCAAAATCAGGACAAGGACTTGGTGAAATTCTAAGTCCCTGAAATAAGCATTACCGATTACGCTGCTTTGCAAGCTTGTGCCAGTCACCAAAAATATTCCAAAAATACATGGTAAGCACCTCTGTAAAGATGGAATGGCATATAACAAAACACATGTAGAGCTCAGGAGCATATCATGCACACATTAATCATGGTAAAAATGACAAATAGCTATTTGATGAAACAAATCTGACAAATTCACCACATAGCCCTCTTCCAACAGCATTTCGGGCATCAAGATGAGCTCAAATGAAAATGATGCAATGAGATGAAATGATGTACTCGTCGAGACGAACATTTTGATATGCTACACGCACAAATCGAAGCTACGAATGCAGAGTTATAGCATGCCAAAGTATGCAAACAAATATCTGGAATTAGGGTTCGGGGAAAAATCAACCGAGGGCAAAACTCTAGATCTGGATCAGATCTTGCACTGTAGCACGCACAGCTCCCGAGGTTCGCCGGGGTTGAGATGCGCCGGACTTGGACGAGATCGCCGGAGCTGCGGGTTGCCGGAGCTGCTCCGGTGGTAGAGCTCGCCGGAGCGACGCGGAAGAAGGACAGGCGTGGCTGCCGGAGTTGAGGAGGCGCGGGGCGGCGCGGTTGGGCGCCGAGGTGGCCGGCGACAAGGCGGAGTGGCGGCGGCCGGTGAAGAACGAGGCGGCGGGGCACTGACGGCGGCTGGGCGCGCCGGCGACGATGGAGATGGCGGCGCGGACGCGGG
>NC_041384.1:114482233-114546643 GCF_002162155.2 Triticum dicoccoides | reverse complement strand
GGCGGGCCGCGGGCGTCGGCGGGGAAGTGGGAACCGGCCCGGGACGCGTGGCGCGGCGTGATTCGTCCGGCATAGCCGGGTGGACACGTCCAACACGCGGATTTTTGTCCGGCGGCGGCGGGTGGAGTTTTTCTAGGGTTAGGGGGAAGAAGACACGTGATTTTTGTGAGGGGATCTATTTATAGGCATAGAGGGAGCTAGGAAGCTCCAAATGAGGTGCGGTTTGTGGCCACGCGATCGTGATCGAACGCTCTAGAAGATGGAGAGGGTTTAGGTGGGTTTTGTGGCAAATTGGAAGGGTGTTGGGCTGCAACACAAACGAGGCCTTTTCGATCCCTCGGTTAACCGTTGGAGTATCAAATGAAGTCCAAATGGTACGAAACTTGACAGGCGGTCTACCGGTAGTAAACCAAGGCCGCATGGCAAGTCTCGGTCCCATCCGGAAATGTTTAACCCCCACACACGAAAAGAGGTAGAAAGGGGCACCAGAGGAGATAAGAGCGCCGGAATGCAAAATGGACAACGGGGAAAATGCTCGGATGCATGAGACGAACGCGTATGCAAATGTAATGCACATGATGACATGATATGAGATGCATGACAAAGGCAGCAACACACGGAGACGAAAACCTGAACCTGAGGAAAATAAAATAACTTAGGCCGGAAACGGCAAGAGTTGGAGTACATATAAGGTAAATTACATCCGGGGTGTTACAACACTCCACCACTACGAAAGGATCTCGTCCCGAGATCTAGGACTGGAAAAATGCCGGGTACTCAGAACGGAGGTGATCCTCGTGTTCCCATGTGGCTTCACGGTCGGAATGGTGTGACCACTTGACTTTGAGGAATTTGATTGACTTATTGTGAGTCTTGCGCACAGTTTCTTCAAGGATAGCAACGGGGTGCTCACGATAAGAAAGGTCTTCTTGGAGATCAATATCTTCGAAGTTGACGGTGCGGTCAGGGGTCTTGAAGCACTTGCGAAGCTGAGAGACATGGAACACGTCGTGCATGTTTGCAAAGTTGGAGGGAAGCTTGAGTTGATAGGCGAGATCGCCTCTCTTGCTGACGATCTTGAAAGGACCCACATATCTAGGGGCAAACTTCCCTTTGATACCGAAGTGACGAGTACCTTTCATTGGAGAGATGCGGAGGTAAACATGATCTCCAATCTCGAAAGCCAAATCACGATGCTTATTATCATAGTAGCTCTTCTGGCGCGATTGCGCTGCTTTGAGGTTATCATGAATGACTTTGCACATTTCCTCTGCCTCTGTGATCAAGTCATTTCCAAGAAGTTGACATTCACCGGTCTCTGACCAGTTAAGAGGAGTACGTCACTTCCTGCCATAGAGAATTTCAAATGGGGCCTTGCCCGAACTCGCTTGGAAGCTGTTGTTGTAGGAGAACTCGGCATATGGAAGACAATCTTCCCACTTCATACCGAAAGAGATAATGCAAGCCCTGAGCATATCTTCAAGAATCTGATTGACACGCTCGACTTGGCCGCTAGTTTGAGGATGAAAAGCTGTGCTGAAACGGATGTTGGTGCCCATGGCCTTCTGAAAAGAATCCCAAAACTTGGAGGTAAAGATGCTACCACGATCTGAAGAGATCAACTGTGGAATGACGTGCAGAGAGACAATCCGAGAGGTATAAAGCTCTGCCAATTGAGCTGCTGTGATAGACTCTTTGATGGGCAGAAAGTGAGCCACTTTAGTGAGTTTGTCGATGACAACGAAGATAGCATCATTGCCACGCTTGGAATTTGGAAATCCCGTCATGAAGTCCATCTCAATGTGTTAAAACTTCCATTCTGGAATGGCAAGAGGTTGGAGGAGACCAGCTGGTCGTTGGTGTTCTGCCTTCACTCTTCTGCAGACATCACATTCATTCACGAACTGAGCAATCTCGCGCTTCATTCGAGTCCACCAATACGCTTGCTTGAGGTCCTGGTACATCTTCGTACTCCCGGGGTGGATAGAGAGGAGTGAATTGTGAGCCTCATTCATAATGACTTTACGAAGGTCACCCTTAGGCACAACAATGTGATCCTCGAAGAAGAGAGTATCCTTGTCATCAAGGCGATAGCACTTGTACTTGGATTGACTCTTGGAAATCCCAATCTTGACCTTCTTCACCATAGCATCAAGAAGTTGAGCCTCACGAATATGATCTTCCAAAGTAGGAGAGACTTGGAGGTTGGCGAGGAAACCTTGAGGAACAACTTGCAGATTGAGTTTGCGGAAAGCTTCACAAAGCTCGGGTTGGTAAGGCTTGAGAATCAGACTGTTGCAGTAAGCCTTCCTGCTCAATGCGTCAGCAATTACATTGGCCTTGCCTGGAGTATATTCGATACTCGGATTATACTCTTGAATCATTTCGACCCAACAAGTCTGCCTGAGGTTGAGATTAGGCTGAGTGAAGATGTACTTGAGACTCTTGTGGTCAGTGAAGATGTCCACTTTTCTTCCCAATAAGAGATGTCTCCAAGTCAAAAGAGCATGCACAACTGCCACCAACTCGAGGTCATGAGTGGGGTAGTTCTTCTCGTTGGGCTTCAACTGGCGAGAGGTATAAGCCACAACTTTCTTCTCTTGCATCAACACTACACCAAGACCTTGAAGAGAGGTGAGGGAGTCCTGGATTAGGGGGTGTTCGGGTAGCCAGACTATACCTTCAGCCGGACTCCTGGACTATGAAGATACAAGATTGAAGACTTCGTCCCGTGTCCGGATGGGACTTCCCTTGGCGTGGAAGGCAAGCTTGGCGATGCGGATATTCAAGATCTCCTACCATTGTAACCAACTCTATGTAACCCTAACCCTATTCGGTGTCTATATAAACCGGAGGGTTGTAGTCCGTAGGCAATAAACTCCATATACAAAAATCATACCGTAGGCTAGCTTCTAGGGTTTAGCCTCCTTGATCTCGTGGTAGATATACTCTTGTACTACCCATATCATCAATATTAATCAAGCAGGATGTAGGGTTTTACCTCCATCAAGAGGGCCCGAACCTGGGTAAAACATCGTGTTCCCTGCCTCCTGTTACCATCCGGCCTAGACGCACAGTTTGGGACCCACTACCCGAGATCCGCCGGTTTTGACACCGACATTGGTGCTTTCATTGAGAGTTCCTCTGCGTCGTTGCCTTTAGGCCCGATGGCTCCTTTGATCATCAACAACGATGCGGTCCAGGGTGAGACTTTGCTCCCCGGGCAGATCTTCGTCTTCGGCGGCTTCGCTCTGCGGGCCAATTCGCTCGGCCACCTGGAGCAGATCGAAAGCTACGCCCCTAGCCATCAAGTCAGGTTTGGAAGCTTAAACTACACGGCTGACATCCGCGGAGACTTGATCTTCGACGGGCTCGAGCCACGGCCGAGCGCGCCGCACTATCTCGAGGGGCATGATCTAGCTCTGCCCCCGGACAGTGTCCTGGAGGCCGCACACGCATCGGTTCTGACCCCTAACTCGGAGCCTATTGCGCCAATCGAGGATGAGCGGTTGCACGTCACCTCGGGGGCTGCGATCCCGAAAGCGATCGAGCCGAACGCTAGCCCCGCACTCTGCACTACCCGTGACTCCAAGGATCTGGACTCCTCCCCGGACTCCGAACCCCCCGCGCCCCTGCGAATCGAATCCGATTGGGCGCCGATAATGGAGTTCACCGCCGCAGACATCTTTTAGCACTCGCCTTTTGGCGACATCCTGAATTCTCTTAAGTCTCTCTCTTTATCAGGAGAGCCCTGGCTGGACTACGGTCAGCGAGGGTGGGATACGGACGATGAGGAAATTCAAAGCCCACCCACCACCCACTTTGTAGCCACTGTCGATGATCTAACCGACATGGTTGACTTCAGCTCCGAAGACATCGACGGCATGGACGACGATGTAGGAGACGAACAGGAACCAACACCTGTAGGGCGCTGGAAGGCCACCTCGTCATATGACATATATATGGTGGATACTCCAAAAGATGGAGATGGCGATGGAACAGTGGGGGATGACACCCCCAAGAAACAGCCAAAGCGCCAGCGTCAGCGGCGCCGCTCTAAATCCCGCCAAAGCAAAAACGGTGATTCCGGCACGGGAGATAATACTACCCCGGATAGCGCCGAAGAACACCCACCTCAGCAAGATTCGGCACAGGAAGATGGAGAAGCCAGCCCTCATGAGAAAGCGGCAGACCGAGAGGTCGAGGAGGATAACTATACGCCTCCCTCCGAAGACGAGGCGAGCCTCGATGATGACGAATTCGTCATACCATCAGACCCCGCCGAACAAGAGCGTTTTAAACGCAGGCTTTTAGCCACGGCAATCAGCCTCAAGAAAAAGCAGCAACAGCTTAGAGCTGCCCAAGATTTGCTAGCTGACAGATGGACTGAAGTCCTTGCGGCCGAAGAGTATGAACTCGAACGCCCCTCCAAGAGTTACCCGAAGCGCAGGCCGCTACCCCGATCAGAGGAGGAAGCACCTACATCACCAGCGCATGACATGGTAGACCGGCCACCTCGCAGCCGTGACAGAGAGGCCTCTTGGCCCTCCACCCAAGCCATGCCCCGACGCCGCTCAGCTAAGGCACGGGAAAATGCGCCCGACCTGCGAGACATACTGGAGGATAAGGCAAGACAAACAAGATCGATCTACGGATCGCGCAGGCGCCCTACGGCATGTGACAATGATCTTCACTCCGGATACAACAAATCCGGCCGGGCCGAACGCAACAAACATAGCTCTTCCGAGCTGCATCGTGATATAGCCCAGTACAGAGGCACCGCACACCCGCTATGCTTCACGAGTGAAGTAATGGATCATAAAATCCTAGAGGGTTTCAAACCCACAAACATCGAATCATACGATGGCACACAGATCCGGCGGTATGGATCGAGGATTATCTCCTTCACATCCACATGGCACGCGGCGATGATCTACACGCCATCAAATACCTCCCGCTCAAACTTAAAGGACCGGCCCGGCATTGGCTTAACAGCTTGCCAGCAGACTCAATCGGTTCTTGGGAGGACCTGGAAGCCGCATTCCTCGACAACTTCCAGGGCACTTACGTGCGACCGCCGAATGCCGACGACTTAAGCCACATAATTCAGCAGCCAGAGGAATCGGCCAGACAATTCTGGACACGGTTCCTAACAAAGAAAAACCAGATAGTCGACTGTCCGGACGCAGAGGCCCTAGCAGCCTTCAAGCATAACATCCGCGACGAGTGGCTTGCCCGGCACCTGGGACAGGAAAAACCAAAGTCCATGGCAGCCCTCACGACACTCATGACCCGCTTTTGCGCGGGAGAAGACAGCTGGCTAGCTCGCAATAACAACTTATCAAAGAACCCTGGTAATTCGGATACCAAGGACAAAAGTGGCAGGACACGTCGGAATAAGCAAAAACGCCGCGTTAACAGTGACAGCAATGAAGACACGACAGTCAATGCCGGATTCAAAGGCTATAAATCCGGTCAGCGGAAAAAGCCATTCAAAAAGAATACTCAGGGCCCGTCCAGTTCGGACCGAATACTCGATCGCTTGTGCCAGATACATGGCACCCCCGAAAGGCCAGCCAATCACACTAACAGGGATTGTTGGGTGTTCAAGCAGGCAGGCAAGTTAAGGGCCGAAAACAGAGACAAGGGGCGGCACGGTGATGATGAGGAGCCCAAGCCGCCGAACAACAATGGACAGAAGGGCTTTCCCCCACAAGTGCGGACGGTGAACATGATATACGCAACCCACATTCCCAAGCGGGAGCGGAAGCATGCGCTACGGGACGTATACGCGATGGAGCCAGTCGCCCCAAAGTTCAACCCATGGTCCTCCTGCCCGATCACTTTTGATCAAAGGGACCATCCCACTAGCATCCGTCATGGCGGCTTTGCCGCATTGGTTCTCGACCCAATCATTGACAGATTTCATCTCACAAGAGTCCTCATGGACGGCGGCAGTAGCCTGAACCTGCTTTATCAGGATATAGTGCAGAAAATGGGCATAGATCCCTTGAGGATTAAGCCCACAAGAACAACCTTTAAAGGCGTTATACCAGGTGTAGAAGCCAACTGTACAGGCTAAGTAACACTTGACGTGGTCTTCGGATCCTCGGACAATTTCCGAAGCGAAGAGTTAATCTTTGATATAGTCCCGTTTCGCAGTGGCTATCACACCCTGCTCGGACGAACCGCATTACAAAGTTCAATGCGGTGCCGCACTACGCATATCTCAAGCTCAAGATGCTAGGCCCTCAAGGAGTAATTACGGTCAACGGAAACACCGAACGCTCCCTCCGTACGGAGGAGCATACGGCGGCTCTCGCAGTGGAGGTACAAAGTAGCCTTCTCAGGCAATTCTCCAGTCCGGCCATTAAAAAGCCAGACACTGCCAAGCACGCCCGGAGTAACCCACAACAGGACCGCCTGGCACACTCTGAGCAAGCGTAGCAATGCGGCCCCAACCCCAGCTTTCGCGACATAGCGAAACCAGTACCTCGCGTACATAACTACGCCCTTGAAATACCATGGGCACAGGGGAAGGGGCATAATAACGGCACGCCCAAAATACGGCTTAAAACGTACTAGGGGCTGCCGGATTCTTTTTTTTAATTTTTTCTTACTTTCAGGACTCCGTACTTCGGACGACCTGTTCGGCAATTCGACTGCCGCACAAACGATGCAAGATCCAGGGAGGCAGACAAGCCATGCCGCATTATGGAACTCCCAGGTGGTCTCTGTTACGAGCAGTATACCTGTTTTAAATACAATTCCGCAGCCTGCCCCTGGTCAGGACATACTGAATAGTCCAATATCTTTTGCTTACCGCATTATTTGTATCGTTCGGCTTTGATAAATAGCCTCTCTATAAACAATGCTTAGCTTCTTGTCTAGTTTTTGCATTATCTTCTTTTCACATTTATGTTTATTAAATGACATGATTGCACCCGTACACCATGGTACGGCAAACACGCCAGGGGCTTTAGTACCCCTCATAATGGTGTGAGAAGTCCGTACACTTTCACAAGTGCGGCACCCCGAACTTATAGCACTATATGCATCGGCTCCGAATCATGATTTGGGTCAATAGTTGGGTTTGCCCGGCTCCTATGTTTTGGTGCCTTACGTTCCGCTCTATCGGCTAAGGTAGCACTAGGAGAACCACTGCGATTGTGCCCCGGTTTAGCTGGGTTAAGCACCTTAGTGGAGAAAGCTAAAACTGACTGTCATGATGAGGCGAGAGACCAGTCGCTGTTCGAGAGGTTTTTCGAGTCCCTAAAGACTTATGCCGCTTCGAGCAAGGAGCTGGCTTTGTCCGGCCAAGGCGTGGATAGCGCCCCGCACTCGGTCTTCCGAACTAGGGGCTTCGCCGAAATTTAAAATTATAGAGTTCTATGGCTAAGTGAGAGTGTTCAAGCATTATAGTCCGATTGCCTGGTTCATTGTGCTGAGCGCCTTCCTCGAAGGACCCAACTATGGGAAAAAGAGCGCTCAGGTTTATCCCGAACACCCCAGCACTAGTGGCATGGGGGCAGAAGCCGACGACTGGCCATCTCTCAACTTTTTGATAAACGGTCGCACAGAAAGTAATATTTTAAATTCAATAAGCATTGCGTAGCGCATATGAACAAGTTTTCAGCGCACAGGATAAACACGAGCGAGTTCATTCAAAAATCACATCCTTGGTACATTCATCCGCCACAAGGCGGGCACCTGCAAGAACATCCTTGTAGTAGTTCTCGGGCTTGCAATGCTCCTTCCCCGGCGGCGGCCCGTCCTTCACAAGCTTCTCACCGTCCAGCTTACCCCAGTGCACCTTTGCACGGGCAAGGGCCCGACGGGCACCTTCGATGCAGACGGAGCGCTTGAT
The DNA here is from genome assembly GCF_002162155.2 of Triticum dicoccoides. Taxonomy (NCBI): domain Eukaryota; kingdom Viridiplantae; phylum Streptophyta; class Magnoliopsida; order Poales; family Poaceae; genus Triticum; species Triticum dicoccoides. The sequence goes on along the minus strand of NC_041384.1, from coordinate 114,538,776 downwards.
GACCTCGAACCTCGGATAGGCCTCCACCAGCCGCCGCACCAGCCCGAAATAGCTCCCAGGCAGGGCCTCTCCGGGCCACAGCCGAACTATGAAGCCCTTCATGGCCTGTTCGGCCGCCTTGTGGAGCTCGACCAGCTGTTTCAGCTGGTCGCTCAAAGGCACAGGGTGTCCGGCCTCAGAATACTGAGACCAGAACACCTTCTCCGTCGAGCTACCCTCTTCAGCTCGGTAGAATGCGGTGGCGGCGGATACACTGCGGGGAAGATCTGCGAATGCCCCTGGAGAGCTCCGGATTTGGGTAAGTAACAAGTAGTTTACTTTTATATTTCTGCTTTTCATGAAGAATGCCTTACCCGCTGCTATCTTCCTCATCTCCTCCAACTCTTGGAGGGCCTTTTGGGCTTCGGCCTTGGCAGACTTGGTAGTCTCAAGGGCCGTCGCGAGCTCGGATGCTTGCGCCTTTGACTCAAGCTCCAAACTCTCATGTTTTTTCATGAGAGCCTGAAGCTCTTGCTGCACCTCGCTGACCTGAGCCCCAAGTCTGTCTTGCTCGGTGCGCTCCGCGGCCGTTTTCTTTTCGGCCTCAGACAGCGCCTGCTTAAGGGTCGCCACCTCAGTCGTGGCCCCTACAATAAGCAGTACAATCCTGTTATTTTTTTTGCAATCACGCCTTTTTATAGGCACTTTTTCTGTAAGGTATTTCTTACCTTCTCTCTCCTCGAGCCGCCGCTTGGCAAGGCTGAGCTCTCGCTTGGTCCACTCGAGGTCCTGCTTTAGGACACCCACCTCCGCAGTCAGTGCGGCGGTGGATAGCAGCGAAGCCTGCATACGCATATTGACTCTTTTTGTTAGACTCCTGCGATATTTAATAGATCCTCTATTCGGCTTTTCTTTCCGAATGCCAAACAGAGCATTAGGGGCTACTGTCTATGCGGTAATATTTTTACATATTTTTACTTACCTCGAAGCCTGTTAAAAGGCTAGCGCAAGCTTCAGTCAGTCCGCTGCTCTTGGTGGACTGAACCTTCTGGATCACCGTACTCATAATAGTACGGTGCCCCTCGTCGATGGAGGCGCCGTCAAGCACCTCCAGCAGATTGTCCGGCACCCGCGGTTGGACGGAGGCCGCCGGCTCAGAAGGCTTGCTCCTCTTGGAAGGAGTTCGCCTACCGCGGTCCGGAACTATGGAAGATTCCGGCGCGGTGTCCGGCACAAAGCCGGACTTGGAGCCCTGGGGGGCCTTAGCCCCTTCACTCCTGGAGTTCGGGAGGTTGCCTTGCGACTCCTCCGGGACCACCTCCTCCTGCCCTGGAGCTTGTCGCGACGCCACTTCAGCGTTGTCTGTAGTGCGGGGGGAGACAGCGGGCGGAACTGAGTTCACGTCCGATGAGTCCAGGGAGCCGCCCGACGATTCGTTGAATTCGGCCCGGGGCGGGCTGCATAATTACGTTCGACATTAGGGAAAGATGTGCAACAAAGGAACATCATGAGTTACTCTGATATCCGAACTTACGATTTCGCCGAACGCTTGGCCCTGTTTGGCCTCTCCTTTCCGCCCTCTTCGGCGTCGGGGGAGTAGTCCGGCGGAGGGGTCTTCCTTTTCCTGGACCCCTCGGCCTCCCCCGTTGGGGCAGCCTTCCTCTTCTCTCCTCTCTCCGCTGGGGTGGAGAGTTTTCTTCTTCCTCCTCCTCGTTTTCACGGGAAGAGGGTGTCTCGGACTCGTCGGATGACGAGTCCGACACCACCATGTTGCGGGCACTCTTTCGAGTCCACGTGGTCTTCTTCTTCTTGGCCTTCTTCTCTGGCACCACATAAGGTGCCGGAACCAGCAGCTTCACTAGTAGAGCTGGGGCTGGGTCTTCGGGCAGCGGAGCCGGACAGTTAATCGGTCCGGATATCGCTCGCCAAGCCTGTCAAAGGTAAGGGAGTTTAGATCCCGCATAGAGTCAAACTATGAAAAAAGCTTAACGTCCTGTAAAAGGTGAAGATAGCTTACCTCGCTAGCGTGACGCTGCAAGCTGTATCCGCGGTCCTCGAAAGCAGATGCGGGAGCCTCGGCGCCCTTGAATAGCACCTTCCAGGCATCTTCGTACGTCGTGTCAAAGAGCCTGCTAAGGGTTTGGTGCTGCGCCGGGTCGAACTCCCACAGATTAAAATCCCGTTGTTGGCACGGGAGGATCCGGCGGACGAGCATAACCTGGATTACATTAACAAGCCGGATTGGCTTGTTCACCAGGGACTGGATGCATGTTTGCAATCCACTCACCTCTTTTTCGTCACCCCACGACAGGCCCGTCTCTTTCCAGGACATAAGCCGCATGGGGGGTCTGGATCGGAACTCGAGGGCTGTGATCCAGTTCGGATCGCGTGGCTCAGTGATGTAAAACCACCCGGATTGCCACCCCTTCAGGGTCTCCACAAAAGAGCCCTCGAACCATAGGACATTGGCCATCTTGCCCGCCATGGCGCCTCCACACTCCGCTTGGCTGCCGCGCACCACCTTGGGCTTGATGTTGAAGGTCTTGAGCCAGAGGCCGAAATGAGGGCGGACGCGGAGGAAGGCCTCTCACATGATGATAAACGTCGAGATGTTGAGGATGAAGTTCGGGGCCAGATCGTGGAAATCCAGGCCGTAGTAGAACATGAGCCCCGGACAAATGGGTGGAGTGGAAAATCTAGTCCGTGGAGGAAGTGGGGAATAAATACTACCCTCTCATGGGGCCTTGGGGTAGGGAGAAGCTGCCCCTTTTCGGGAAGCCGGTGCGCGATGTCCTTAGACAGGTATCTGGCCTTCCTTAGCTTCTTGACTTGGCCCTCCGTAGCGGAGGAGACCATCCACTTGCCTCCCGCTCCGGACATTGCTAGAGAAGGTTGAGCTGGGAAGTGCGGGCTTGGGCGCTGGAGCTCGAGTGCGCAGGAGATGGATAGGCAAAGGAGGAAGAAGGCGTAGGTAAAAAGTGGATCCTTATCCCCTTATATGGGCGGATGCGGTTGTGCGTCCCCACCAGCCTAGTAAAACTCGCTTGCCTCCCAAGCGCCGTGATAAATGGCGCGGTTGGGTTACCCATGTCCGTATTGATGAGAATCCCGTAAAGGGGGTACACGATCTCTGCTTTGACAAGACGTGCCAAGGAAACCGCCTCGCAAAACATGCTGAGGTGGAAAAGTAAAAACGATTCGAGTGAAGGACTTGGCCGTAGTGTGATGACGCACTGTGGAATATGTCAGCAGATTTGATTTGTGTTTATATCACACTCTCTATGGCAATATGTGGAAGCTTATTTTGCAGAGCCGGACACTACTCTTGGTGTTTACAATCTTCTATGAAGGACTTGGAGGAGGAACCCGCCTTGCAATGCCAAAGACAATTTGCGCCGGACTCGTCGTCATTGAAGCCTGGTTCAGGGGCTACTGAGGGAGTCCTGGATTAGGGGGTGTTCGGGTAGCCGGACTATACCTTCAGCCGGACTCCTGGACTATGAAGATACAAGATTGAAGACTTCGTCCCGTGTCCGGATGGGACTTTCCTTGGCGTGGAAGGCAAGCTTGGCGATGCGGATATTCAAGATCTCCTACCATTGTAACCGACTCTATGTAACCCTAACCCTATCAGTGTCTATATAAACCGGAGGGTTGTAGTCCGTAGGCAATAAACTCCATATACAACAATCATACCGTAGGCTAGCTTCTAGGGTTTAGCCTCCTTGATCTCGTGGTAGATCTACTCTTGTACTACCCATATCATCAATATTAATCAAACAGGACATAGGGTTTTACCTCCATCAAGAGGGCCCAAACCTGGGTAAAACATCGTGTTCCCTACCTCCTGTTACCATCCGGCCTAGACGCACAGTTCGGGACCCACTACCTGAGATCCGCCGGTTTTGACACCGACAAGAGGCATCACAGAAGACCTCGAACGGTTTGGATTCATCAGGAGGAGTCAGAACTGGAGTAGTGACTAATTTCTCTTTCAAGCTGTTGAAAGCGATGTCACATTCAGGAGACCAAACGTACTTCACGTGCTTCTGGAGAAGGTTTGAAAGAGGCTTCGTGATCTTTGAGAAGTTCTCAACGCACCTTCGACAATAGCTTGCGAGACCAAGGAAGTTGCGGAGTTGCTTCACGTTCTAAGGTGGTTCCCAATTCACAATTGCAGACACCTTCTCAGGATTCACGGCTATGCCCTTGGCAGAGATGATATGCCCAATATAGAGAACCTTATCGAGCCAAAACTCGCACTTTGAAAACTTGGCGTAGAACTGATGTTCTCTGAGCTTATCGAGCACCAAACGCAAGTGCTTGGCATGATCTTCCTTGTTCTTGGAAAAGACCAAAATGTCATCGAGGTAGACCAAGACGAAGTCATTTGCGTAGGGGTTGAAGATGAAGTTCATCATGCGAGAGAATGTCGAAGGAGCGTTGACGAGGCCAAAAGACATGACAGTCTATTCATATGAACCATAGCTTGTTCGAAATGTCGTCTTGGGGATATCTTGCTCACGAATTCAGATCTGGTGATAGCCCATATGGAGATCAAGCTTGGAGAATACTTGAGCACGTTTGAGTTGTTCAAACGGCTCATTGATGTTGGGAAGTGGGTACTTGTTCTTTATAGTCTTCTTGTTCAATGGACGGTAGTCAACACAAAGTCGGTCCGTTCCATCCTTCTTCTTCACAAAAAGAACTCCACAACCCCACGGAGAAGAACTAGGTCGGATGAGACCCATACGCTCTTGTACATCGAGTTGCTTCTTCAGCTCCGTCAACTCCTCAGGTCCAAGCTTGTAAGGACGTTTGCAAACAGGTTATGTGCCAGGCTCAAGATCGATGACGAATTCAACTGGCCGGTGCGGAGGCATTCTTGGAAGCTCTTCTGGAAAGACGTCTTGATATTCACAAATGACTGGAATTTGAGAGATGGCATCCAGTTCACCCTTCTCATTGAGAGAAAACAGACGGATGGTATCGTCATTAGCAGCAAAGACAATTACATCCTCAGATGAACGAGTCAACTGAATCTGCCTGGCAGCACAATCAAGCTGAGCCTTGTGCTTAGAAAGCCAGTCCATTCCAAGAATAAGATCAATATCTGAGTCACCAAGAACCGTAGGAGAAGACAGAAACTTGTAGTCACCCAAAGTGATAGTAACATCCGGAACAATGGAGTGACCATTCATTCGCCTACCGGGAGAGACAACTGCTATCAGTCTAGGCAAAACTTGCAAAGCCAACTCATGCTTAGATCCAAAAGGTCTTGAGATGAAACAATGTGATGCACCAGTGTCAAAAAGAACTTTTGCAGGAATATTGTTAACAGGAAGGTTACCCATGATGACATCTGACGAGTCCTCTGCCTGAGCTGCATTCATCAAATTGACCTTGGCGTGCTTGGGGTTATTCTTGACCACAGCTGTACTTGCAGATCTCACAGGAGGAGGGAGACGCCTCTGATTGAAGCATTTGTTGGCATAGTGACCCTTCTGTTGGCACTTGTTGCACGTGACCTCTGAAAGTGGACGGTGATACGGAGCACTTGATTTTGGAGCTTGAGACGAAGTCTTGTTCTGAAAGCCAGGGTTGGGTGGGTGGGAAGATCCACTGCCACCTTTTCTCTTCTACTGATAAGGCTGATGGAACAGAGGAGGAGGAAGCCAATACTTCTGCTGCTTAGCCACTTGAGTTGAGGAAGAAGGAGTTGCATCTCCGACTCGCTTCTTGGAAGCATCGCACTTCAGTTGAGCAGTCTCTTGCTTCATTGCCATGTTGTAAAACTCATCGTATCTCTTGGGCTCAAAGAGGACGAGAGCTAGCTGGATTTCTTCTCTGAGACCACCCCTGAACTGGTATATCATGCTCTTCTCGTCAGGGACGTCTTGCTTAGCAAAACGGGCGAGCTTCTGAAACATTTTGTTGTACTCGTAAACAGACATAGAGCCTTGCTTCAGGTTGCGGAATTCCTCACGCTTGCTCTCAGTAACACTCTGAGGAATATGATGAGCTTTGAAGTCTTGACGGAATTCATCCCAGGTAATCACACGGCCTCCTCTGGAATCTTTGTACTGCTGAAACCATTCTACAGCTTGGTCCTTGAGTTGGAAGGAAGCGAACTTGACAAAGTCCTCAGGCCTGACGTTAATGCACTCGAAATGCTTGCATATGTCCACGAGCCAATCATCAGCGTCTGTGTCACGACCGGTTTTTCCGGGTAATAAATTTCCAGAAAAGACCGTCGTGCTCATCAGCCCCAGGATTACTGTTAGCTGATGAGGCTCCAACTTGATACAGAAATTCCAAGCAAAATACAAAAAAATGTAGTACAAGACCATTCTGGCCTGTGAGTACAACAAATGGTTTCAAGTGGTTGATGGCGGAAGCGGGTTGTGAAACATCAGTGTCTATGGGACTCCATTTCCCACGGGAACAGCTGACCAGGTTAATTCCTATCTTCACGAGGCTGCTATCTCCATTGAGTGGGTTCCGGGGCTGGCATCGCGTCGCTCCTCTCCGTGCAAGAAAATCTGGCCAAGACAATAGCCAGGGACAAGCCAGTGAGTACTTTGAATGTACTCGCAAACATTATGAACGCAGGTATAATATAACAATGATGTGCTGAAAATATTTTATGCTCATGACGTCAGTCACAATAGATAAATGAAACTCTGATGCGTGCAAGCAAGTTATTTATAAAATTGCAATAACATGGTAGTATAAAAACTTATGAAACAAATAATCAAGTAATGCCACAGTCGGGCGTCTGAGCGACGCCACATAAAGGGCTTTAAAAGAAATGCCACAGTCGGGCGTCTGAGCGACGCCACATAAAGGGCTTTAAAAGAAATGCCACAGTCGGGCGTCTGAGCGACGCCACATAAAGGGCTTTAAAAGAAATGCCACAGTCGGGCGTCTGAGCGACGCCACATAAAGGGCTTTAAAAGAAATGCCACAGTCGGGCGTCTGAGCGACGCCACATAAAGGTCTTTAAAAGAAACAATCATAATGAATATCCCGGAGGTAGAACCATCCCAGAGATATTCGGTAATAACAATAATATCACGGGTTAGTCAACAATAATAATAATCATCATAGACATCACAAGTCACGGGTAGTAATTCCATTTTCTGGTTAACAGTTTCACCTCCGAAGACCGACACTAAGACCGATACTTGACCCATCCCAGACTGTAATCCTTAACCATGGACACGGCTATTCGAATAGGTTTATTCTCTACAGAGGGTGTACTCTTTACCCACAAGTAACGGATTTCTTTAGTCCATCGGGACTAATTCCATCTACGGTCTTTTTGTTGAAAACACACCTAACTTGCACACACCAGCTTATCACACACGTGTCTGGAATCACCCATGACACCTGTTAAGCAAACTCTAAGTGGGGAGGCTACAACCTCGCGTAGCATGGGATCAAATTTATATCGCGCGTTCTAAGGGGTGGCCTCCCCTCTCGGTCCCAACCGGAAGCACCCATGCTCCCGGACCAGGTGGCCTGCCTACCAGTTACAACCAGTATCTTCCACCATGGCCTCTCTGTACGGTGTGTGCTAGAAAGAGGTTGACAACTTACTGAACCGTACTCTACTTGCTGTAGAGACGAGTGGTAGCACGAAACAAGTATGGGGGTTACTGGAACAAGACTCGATCTACGGTCGACTCAGGAGGTTAAAGTATTCCCTGCATGATTAGTATAGCAAATATAATCCATCCAACAGGGTCACTGCTCATATCACCTTGCCATGCCATACCAGACATAACCGTCCTGACGGAGACCGGCGACAAACTCATACCTACCCAAGGCAGAGGTTTTCCCGGTTTTCTGCCGGTATGCATTCAAGGCATATGAGGGTGATTATCATCACAAGTGTGTTCGTTTCCAACAGCCTGGAAATCAATAACATGCACCCAGGCATATGATCATATCACATGAAATAACTAGTCCTTCGAAATGCGGTGGTGTTATAAATGCATCAATGATCACACCAAAAATATTATGCCGGGATTCAGAATGCTTGCCTTCAATGTTGTGGAGGGGTGAGGTGCTCTCCAAAACTTTTGAAAGCTTCTTCTCTCTCCCAAAATCCTATTTAAAAATATATTTGAATTAACACATATTTCAAAAACAGAACCAAAAAGTTGTTTGAAAATTTTTCAAATAAATCTTAAAATAAACTAGACCAAATTTGAGGAAGGTAGGAAAAAGAATCAACTCATTTGGAGTTATATTTAAAAAGTTATAGCCAGTCAAATATTTGGTCAAAATCTGTTTTTAAAATAAAATAGAAAAAGAAAACGTTTCGGCAGAATACGTCTTCGAAAACGGGAGACGTACTTAGGGTCTCTAAGCTTCCACTTAAACGCGTGGAGGCGGAGCTGGGTCACCGACAGTGGGCCCGCCTGGCCCACTGGTCAGGTTTGACCAGTCACCGCGCGTCGTCTCCCTCCTCTGCCCGAGCAGAGCGGGGCTCCGGCGATCGTCGCCGTCGTTTGCCTGCTCCTCGCGGGCCCCCGAGGGTGGGGATGGATCCGCACGGCTGGGGCGGTTCTCCCGGTGGTCGTAGGGTCGGCGGGGACGGAGTGAGCTGCCGGCGGCGAGCTCCGCGGCGGAGGAAGCTTCGGTGGCAAAGTGATTTGTTGGCGGCGATGACTCCCGATCAAAATTAAGTAGGGGGTTGGGTTCACAGGGGAATGAGGAAGTTCTTGGTGGAGAGAACGGAGAGGGGGAGGTGCTGGAGGTGCCGGATTGGCCAGGGTGGTGGCGGCGGCAGGAGTTGCCGGAGATGATGAAGAAGACCTCCCCGGGTCGAATGCGAGGCAGGGGAGCGCCATGGGGGTAGCATGAGTTCGCGTGCGTGCTCAGAGGGGCTCGGGGTGTCCATTTATAGCACGCCGAGGTCGTTTCCGCGGCGGTGGGGATAAGCTCTCCGGCGAACCGCCTCTCTGTAGCTAGGGCGACGTGGCGGCGATGAACGCTAGCGGACACCCGTGTGGATGAGCTCGGGCTGTGCCGGGGCCAGGTGGCGAGCCGGGGTGGCTTGGGCGGTGCTGAACGGAGCAGGGGCTGTCGGGCGGCGGCGGCGGCTAGCTCTTGGCCTGCCGGGCGCGGCAGGAGCTGCTTGGCGCGTTGCTGCGAGGAGGGGAGCGCGTGGCGTGGTGCTGCAGAGCGGGCCAAAGCCGTGGGGGCCAGCGTGTCGGCTCGGGCGTGCGGCTGCAATACGCGCGCTCTGGGCGCGTCCAGTGCATGCACTGGGTGTGCTCGACAAAATGCCAGAGCATGCTACAGGTCGTAGGTGAGGATGGGATTTACCAGATCGGGGTTAGGAGCAACGGGGAGTCTAGTGGACATGCTAGTTTGATCAAAGGTGCAAGTTTACAGTGCAATGCCAAAACTCATGTCAAAACTGATCATGCTCTCCAGGTGTTTGATAAAATGCCTAGGGCACTTAGGCATTTCTTGGAGTGGCTAAGATTTCCAGATCAGTGTCTCTGTGGATGAAAGAGAGAGTGGTGATGTTAGTTGGACAAAAGAAGAAACTTGTTAGTGCAAGTTTTACAAAACTTCAATTCTGGACAGGAAATAAATGACATTATTCCATGAACCAAAAATGATCCAAAAGGGGCATGCTCTTGGACTTAAGGGTTTAACATGGGGGACTACAAGTAGGAGAAATAATCAAGGGTATAGGGGCAACTAAAATGGTGGTTGTTGTACAAATCCTCAAATTGGACCAGAATGGAAATGAGGTTGATCCACTCAAATTTTTCAAAGAACATAAATAGGTTTTTGCACAAAGTGAAACAATAGGCTCCTACTGACCTCCCTTAATTTTGGTAGAAGTTTTAAATAAATATTTAAATAGGTTGTAGTGCAAAATGCACTCTGGACCAGAGAAGAAAAATTGAGTGCAGGGCTCAAAATATTTAGTGAATGAAATATATTTTTGCATAAAAGTGATTTAAAAACATCACATGACATCTCCAAATTTTTGTGGAAATTTTAAGTGAATCTATCAAATGGTTGTAGTTCAAATATGGCCATTTAACCTTGAAAAAAACTATTTTCAAGAAAGTAAAGATCAAGCAATTAAGTTAGTTAATTAGTTATACTGATAAAAGGAAAGTTTTTCTTGAGAGGTTAAACAAGTCCAATAACAAAATTGAAAAGTTTTCTCTTTGGGAAAAACTCCTCACAACAGGGAAGGAAATTAAAATGGAGCTCAGAAATCCAAAGTTTTATTTCCTGGCAAAATTTTAACTTAATAAAACAAGGCCAAATTTTTGGGGTGTCACAAATACTATCCCCCTTAAGAAAAATCTCGTCCTCGAGATTTGCTAAAAGTGGTGCTAAGAAAATAATATACGCAATAAAGATGTGGCTACAGTGAGAGGGCAATAAGTGGTGAAAAACCACAGTGTGAATACTGGTGCTGCGTGGAAAAGTCTACGGTTCGGGACAAAATGGGTGATTTCTATGCTGGATATAAATTTAGGACAACTCCTAAATTTAGATATACGCTGATCGCACCCGAGAGCATAGTGCTCTCTCTGGCTGACAGGTGGACCCGGGGTCCACTGTCAGTCTCCTCTTCTTCTCCCTCTGGACCTTTCTTCCTCCTCTCTCCCGCGCGCTTTCTCCACCGGCGACGCCTAGTGTGTAGGGCATCTAGGCCGTACCGTGGTAGTGCGTGGCGTGCTAGCTGCTGGTGCAGCGTGCACTCACCTCGCGGGCCAGCGCGCTGTCGGCACTGCTCGCGGATTCGACTCCGAACACTGGCGATCGGTGACGAGCGGCGTTGGTGGACTTCGCCCATCGTACACCGAGCTCGAGCTATAAAAACAGCCGGGGTGCCTCTCTATTCTTCCTCACATCTGGCCTCACTTCTCCTCCTCCTTCTTTCTCCATTACTGCTTACAGAAGCTTGGGTGAGGCTCTAATGGCGGAGGCGATGCCGGACTGGTTTGTGATCCTAATATGCGGAGGGCTGGCGACGCTGCTGGGGCTCTCTGTGCTCCTGAGTGCGATGATCTTCGACGAGTATCGCGATGCTGCGGCTCGGGTGTTGGCTCTCCGTGGTGGTGGTGATCATGAAGAGTAGATGGAGCGCGTCGGGTGCTAACTGTTGTTAGGGGGTGATTAGCTGGATGTAACACCGTTGAAAAATTTTGCAAATAGTGTACGTGTCCGAATGATTATGGTTGTGAGTCTGCTGCGTAGTGCTGAGTGAAATTAAATAATCCACGTCGTGAGAAAGTGTAGATGTAGCAACTCAGGGAAAAAGAAAATCTCACTCCAGGGTTTCGCGAGGGGAAAACAGTTACTTTAAAGGAGCGTAAACCACAACAAAACTACACACATGAGCAGAAGCCAAATAATTAACTTGCCGTACAAACTCAGGGTATCACGCATAAGTCACATACATAAATAAATGCTGCAAGGAACAAATACAATAGTGACGTCTAAAATGAAAACGGTAACTGGACGGGGTCCTGAAAAAATGTCTCTGGTAAAGGAATACACTCCTCTTCTATTGGAGGAAGTGGATTGACCAGTCGATGAATGCGTCTCTCCGGGTCGGGTCTCAGTGGTCTGCCGATGGCAATCTGAGGATTTAAATCGGCGAGGCTCTGGAGATAATCCATCACTTGCTGGTTTAAATGCTCTTGAGCAATGATGTACTGGATAAGGTTGGCCAGAACTGGGTCTCTCTCAATCCGCCCACCGGGAAAAGACGTTATTTCTCCGGGTGCTGCACGACTTGGAAAGTAATAATATCCTCGTTCGCGGGCATAGGGTACTGCGGATCGAAGGCGAGCAATCGCTTCTTTCGTAGCAGCTTCTATGGCCAAGTGTGGGGTTGGCATAGATTTCCCCACGAAGGAAACTTCTATTGGATCTTGGTTGGGGTCTACAGGAGGAATGTGTACTGCTGCCCAATATTCTGAGGTGGAAGGGGTGATCCTTGATTTGAACAGCTCGTACTGGGGTGGCTGGGTAGAACCCATGGTACTGCGGGTAAAATCCCACAATATTTTGACAAAGCTACCTGGGGTTGCATCTGGGGTTCTCAGATGAATGCTGGGGTTCGGCATGACAGGAAAAAGCGTGAGTGTTGTGCACAAAGTGAGGGTTGCTGGGTAAGGTCACAAGGTGGCCTTTATATAGCAATGGAGTCGGATCGTTTTACCGTGGTAAATGGTAATAAATTTGCCAGCTTGGATCCAAGGTCAGGTCAGTGTCAGAGATACACATATCTCATAAAAAGACGTGTTACTGTGGTTATCGTCGGGTTGGTTTTGGTAGTTGTGCCCGGAAGAATGTGCAGCTATGCGCTGACCAAACATGCAAGGCTATTATTAAAACAGAGGCACAAACTATTATTAAAACAGAGGCACAAAGACAGGCTGCGTTAATATATGTGGTCGCATGATTACAAAGCGATGATACATTGAAACTTGGTGCTACTCATACTGCTTAGTCTACTTCGTTTATGTCTAAACGGGCGTGCCTGGTGGATGCCGAGGCTTCTCCACGTGTCTCTCTGCCGGGATTAGTCGGAGATGGCGGAGGAACTGCAGGGTTGGGGTAGTGAGAATGACCATCACGGGGATTGTTGGCCACAACCCCGTTGGAGTGTGCTCCCAAAATGCGACGAAGCACCTCTGGGGTTATCGCAGCACCTTGGCCGATGGCTGGGGCAGATCTCGGGGTCTCGATCGGTTGTCCAAACAGCACGACTGGGTTGTCGGTGTTGGGCTCGTTTTCTTCTCTCGCCGGGGCTCGACGAACCAGCTCTCCACGAGCTGCTATTAGATCAATGGTGATCTGGTCGAACAGTGCCTCTAGTGCACTTACATAGCGCACTAGGTGCAACAATGCGGGGTCCGTCTCGTGGTCTCCATTGGCGACTTGGGGTGGTCTACCATACCCTTCACGTCTGGGGAAGTAGTGGAACGAGCGACAGTTAACTCTGGGCGACAAGTGCCTGAGATGAACTATAGCCTCTCGAGCGGCTAGCTGGATGGCTTGTGGCTCAAAGGAAGTTGTCCTTCCGGTGAACCGGTAGGGACGCTCGGGTGCTAGACTCCTACCGTAGATGTGCACAGTGGCCCAGAATTGGCGGTCTTCACCGCTCATGGGTCCTTGATACACAACATATTCTGGTGGCTCCTCTAACGCGTAGGCACGACGGGTGAGGTTTGCGAGGATGGTCACAAAACCTCCAAGGTTGGTTGCTGTGGTTTCGTTGTGCACGAGAGGGCCAGGCATTGTGGCTCGGTTTGGGGTAGCGGTTGTGCGGTGCCGGTTTGGTGTTAGCGCGCCCTTTTTATAGGAAAAAGGGGACGGAATCTTCCTTCGAACGTTTGCGAGAAAGGACTATTTAGGGGCCGGTCACTGGCACATGAGTGACATGTTAGGTTGATAGGTTGGGCACCGACTGCCAAAAGGTGTTGGGTCACTGTGTGGCTATCTTGCACGAGAAGCTTGGCTGGGGTTCGGCTATGGTCTAGTGGGTTGGTTTGCCTAAGTTAATTGACCTGGCTAGGATAGGATTAGCCAATGGTCAGCCTGGCTCTGATACCAAGCCTGTCACGACCGGTTTTTCCGGGTAATAAATTTCCAGAAAAGACCGTCGTGCTCATCAGCCCCAGGATTACTGTTAGCTGATGAGGCTCCAACTTGATACAGAAATTCCAAGCAAAATACAAAAAATGTAGTACAAGACCATTCTGGCCTGTGAGTACAACAAATGGTTTCTAGTGGTTGATGGCGGAAGCGGGTTGTGAAACATCAGTGTCTATGGGACTCCATTTCCCACGGGAACAGCTGACCAGGTTAATTCCTATCTTCGCGAGGCTGCTATCTCCATTGAGTGGGTTCCGGGGCTGGCATCGCGTCGCTCCTCTCCGTGCAAGAAAATCTGGCCAAGACAATAGCCAGGGACAAGCCAGTGAGTACTTTGAATGTACTCGCAAACATTATGAACGCAGGTATAATATAACAATGATGTGCTGAAAATATTTTATGCTCATGACGTCAGTCACAATAGATAAATGAAACTCTGATGCGTGCAAGCAAGTTATTTATAAAATTGCAATAACATGGTAGTATAAAAACTTATGAAACAAATAATCAAGTAATGCCACAGTCGGGCGTCTGAGCGACGCCACATAAAGGGCTTTAAAAGAAATGCCACAGTCGGGCGTCTGAGCGACGCCACATAAAGGGCTTTAAAAGAAATGCCATAGTCGGGCGTCTGAGCGACGCCACATAAAGGGCTTTAAAAGAAATGCCACAGTCGGGCGTCTGAGCGACGCCACATAAAGGGCTTTAAAAGAAATGCCACAGTCGGGCGTCTGAGCGACGCCACATAAAGGGCTTTAAAAGAAATACCACAGTCGGGCGTCTGAGCGACGCCACATAAAGGGCTTTAAAAGAAATGCCACAGTCGGGCGTTTGAGCGACGCCACATAAAGGGCTTTAAAAGAAACAATCATAATGAATATCCCGGAGGTAGAACCATCCCAGAGATATTCGGTAATAACAATAATATCACGGGTTAGTCAACAATAATAATAATCATCATAGACATCACAAGTCACGGGTAGTAATTCCATTTTCTGGTTAACAGTTTCACCTCCGAAGACCGACACTAAGACCGATACTTGACCCATCCCAGACTGTAATCCTTAACCATGGACACGGCTATTCGAATAGGTTTATTCTCTGCAGAGGGTGTACTCTTTACCCACGAGTAACGGATTTCTTTAGTCCATCGGGACTAATTCCATCTACGGTCTTTTTGTTGAAAACACACCTAACTTGCACACACCAGCTTACCACACATGTGTCTGGAATCACCCACGACACCTGTTAAGCAAACTCTAAGTGGGGAGGCTACAACCTCGCGTAGCATGGGATCAAATTTATATCGCGCGTTCTAAGGGGTGGCCTCCCCTCTCGGTCCCAACCGGAAACACCCATGCTCCCGGACCAGGTGGCCTGCCTACCAGTTACAACCAGTATCTTCCACCATGGCCTCTCTGTACGGTGTGTGCTAGAAAGAGGTTGACAACTTACTGAACCGTACTCTACTTGCTGTAGAGACGAGTGGTAGCACGAAACAAGTATGGGGGTTACTGGAACAAGACTCGATCTACGGTCGACTCAGGAGGTTAAAGTATTCCCTGCATGATTAGTATAACAAATATAATCCATCCAACAGGGTCACCGCTCATATCACCTTGCCATGCCATATCAGACATAACCGTCCCGACGGAGACCGGCGACAAACTCATACCTACCCAAGGCAGAGGTTTTCCCGGTTTTCTGCCGGTATGCATTCAAGGCATATGAGGGTGATTATCATCACAAGTGTGTTCGTTTCCAACAGCCTGGAAATCAATAACATGCACCCAGGCATATGATCATATCACATGAAATAACTAGTCCTTCGAAATGCGGTGGTGTTATAAATGCATCAATGATCACACCAAAAATATTATGCCGGGATTCAGAATGCTTGCCTTCAATGTTGTGGAGGGGTGAGGTGCTCTCCAAAACTTTTGAAAGCTTCTTCTCTCTCCCAAAATCCTATTTAAAAATATATTTGAATTAACACATATTTCAAAAACAGAACCAAAAAGTTGTTTGAAAAATTATCAAATAAATCTTAAAATAAACTAGACCAAATTTGAGGAAGGTAGGAAAAAGAATCAACTCATTTGGAGTTATATTTAAAAAGTTATAGCCAGTCAAATATTTGGTCAAAATCTGTTTTTAAAATAAAATAGAAAAAGAAAACGTTTCGGCAGAATACGTCTTCGAAAACGGGAGACGTACTTAGGATCTCTACGCTTCCACTTAAACGCGTGGAGGCGGAGCTGGGTCACCGACAGTGGGCCCGCCTGGCCCACTGGTCAGGTTTGACCAGTCACCGCGCGTCGTCTCCCTCCTCTGCCCGAGCAGAGCGGGGCTCCGGCGATCGTCGCCGGCGTTTGGCTGCTCCTCGCGGGCCCCCGGGGGTGGGGATGGATCCGCACGGCTGGGGCGGTTCTCCCGGTGGTCGTAGGGTCGGCGGGGACGGAGTGAGCTGCCGGCGGCGAGCTCCGCGGCGGAGGAAGCTTCGGTGGCAAAGTGATTTGTTGGCGGCGACGACTCCCGATCAAAATTAAGTAGGGGGTTGGGTTCACAGGGGAATGAGGAAGTTCTTGGTGGAGAGAACGGAGAGGGGGAGGTGCTGGAGGTGCCGGATTGGCCAGGGTGGTGGCAGCGGCAGGAGTTGCCGGAGATGATGAAGAAGACCTCCCCGGGTCGAATGCGAGGCAGGGGAGCGCCATGGGGGTAGCATGAGTTCGCGTGCGTGCTCAGAGGGGCTCGGGGTGTCCATTTATAGCACGCCGAGGTCATTTCCGCGGCGGTGGGGATAAGCTCTCCGGCGAACCGCCTCTCTGTAGCTAGGGCGACGTGGCGGCGACGAACGCTAGCGGACACCTGTGTGGATGAGCTCGGGCTGTGCCGGGGCCAGGTGGCGAGCCGGGGTGGCTTGGGCGGTGCTGAACGGAGCAGGGGCTGTCGGGCGGCGGCGGCGGCTAGCTCTTGGCCTGCCGGGCGCGGCAGGGGCTGCTTGGCGCGTTGCTGCGAGGAGGGGAGCGTGTGGCGTGGTGCTGCAGAGCGGGCCAAAGCCATGGGGGCCAGCGTGTCGGCTCGGGCGTGCGGCTGCAATACGCGCGCTCTGGGCGCGTCTAGTGCACGCACTGGGTGTGCTCGACAAAATGCCAGAGCATGCTACAGGTCGTAGGTGAGGATGGGATTTACCAGATCGGGGTTAGGAGCAACGGGGTGTCTAGTGGACATGCTAGTTTGATCAAAGGTGCAAGTTTACAGTGCAATGCCAAAACTCATGTCAAAACTGATCATGCTCTCCAGGTGTTTGATAAAATGCCAAGGGCACTTAGGCATTTCTTGGAGTGGCTAAGATTTCCAGATCAGTGTCTCTGTGGATGAAAGAGAGAGTGGTGATGTTAGTTGGACAAAAGAAGAAACTTGTTAGTGCAAGTTTTACAAAACTTCAATTCTGGACAGGAAATAAATGACATTATTCCATGAACCAAAAATGATCCAAAAGGGGCATGCTCTTGGACTTAAGGGTTTAACATGGGGGACTACAAGTAGGAGAAATAATCAAGGGTATAGGGGCAACTAAAATGGTGGTTGTTGTACAAATCCTCAAATTGGACCAGAATGGAAATGAGGTTGATCCACTCAAATTTTTCAAAGAACATAAATAGGTTTTTGCACAAAGTGAAACAATAGGCTCCTACTGACCTCCCTTAATTTTGGTAGAAGTTTTAAAGAAATATTTAAATAGGTTATAGTGCAAAATGCACTCTGGACCAGAGAAGAAAAATTGAGTGCAGGGCTCAAAATATTTAGTGAATGAAATATATTTTTGCATAAAAGTGATTTAAAAACATCACATGACATCTGCAAATTTTTGTGGAAATTTTAAGTGAATCTATCAAATGGTTGTAGTTCAAATATGGCCATTTAACCTTGAAAAAAACTATTTTCAAGAAAGTAAAGATCAAGCAATTAAGTTAGTTAATTAGTTATACTGATAAAAGGAAAGTTTTTCTTGAGAGGTTAAACAAGTCCAATAACAAAATTGAAAAGTTTTCTCTTTGGGAAAAACTCCTCACAACAGGGAAGGAAATTAAAATGGAGCTCAGAAATCCAAAGTTTTATTTCCTGGCAAAATTTTAACTTAATAAAACAAGGCCAAATTTTTGGGGTGTCACAGTCTGTTGCCTCAACACAATTGCTGAAGGTCTTTGGCTGGTTAGCAAGGAACTGGTTGAGTGTAGCAAAGTGGTTCTGATTGTTGCCATGACCCTGGTTCCCTTGGTTAAGCTCTTGAAGAAGTTGCATGATCAGCTGCATGTTTGCATTGGTAGCAGCCATCACAGCTTGCCATGCCTCCGGAGGTGGAGGTAGTGGTGGCGGATCAGGATTTGGAGTCGTGTGTGTTGGAGGAGCCATCCTGAAGAGGTTGACATCCATTAGCACATTGACAGAAAAATATTGAAGCTGAATCAAACGGGTTGAAATTGCAACATATAGACTTCACATCCGAACAAAATGAACGATTGCATTCCAATTGAAATGGTCACATATCCATAAATTGAGAAGCCACTTAGAATTGAGGTAGAAGAAAAACAACAAGGTACGGACAAGAACAAATACTTGGTGAGGATTACCCAATCCCAACCAAATATCCGCGGAAGAAGAACTAGAGCTACAAGAATTCCCACCTATGAAACTCCTGAACCTTTCCCGTTATGCAATTGGGTGTTGGGGATACAGGGGAAGCATAATATCTCACCCAAATCTAGCAAATCCTACATCCAGCTATATCCATCCTTCAACACATAACCGAGGAAAACTTCGGAAATCATTTACCTCAACCTTCGAAAAGCATCCGTTATACAAGTTATGGCAATAATCCTGAACTCCCGCCCCAGTACTGGGTGGCATCGAGGTTATCTCACCAACAACTACATAAAAGAGATTTTCGATGTCGGCGAAACTCAGGTATTCCAGAATCTTAACGATAAAATTGTGACGACAACACCTCGGAGCTCAACTCCCCGGGGCACTGCCACAACCCCTAAATGACAGGAGGCACCAAGAACAATGTTCTCGTCACAAATCGATCGGAACAATTCCAAGATACCCGCGTGATCCTAAAAAAAATTAGTGAAATTTGAGAAGAGAAGAGTCAAAACTCTACGTCAGGATGCCTTACCAGAGCGATGAAGGGACTGGGGAGTAAAAAGAATTCCTAACTCTCCGATATATAATTCCTAAATGACTCAAAACATTTTTCTAGACTCAACAATGTCGACGATTCGATCAAGCAGGGGGCTCCTAAGGTCGGTGGAGGCTCTGATACCAACTTGTAACGCCCTCGATGCGGCTATATCTCCTATGTGTCGAAGCACAACTTAGAGGCATAACCGCATTGAAAGCAATGTCGCAAGTAAGGAAATCTTCACAACAACCCATGTAAATAGATAAAAGGGGAAAAGGTACATAGTTGGCTTACACTCACCATGTCACACAAATACATGAATAGCATTACAAAACATCCAATACACTGATGGTCCGCCTAGGGTACCAAATAAAGATCAACCCCCACATGCGACACGGTCCCCGATCGTCCCAACTGGGCACCACTACTGATCATCTGGGAAAGACACATAGTAACGGCGAGAGTCTTCGTCGAACTCCCACTTGAGCTCAAGTGCATCGTCTGGAATGGTATCATCGGTCCCTGCATCTGATTTTGGAAGTAAACTGTGAGTCACGGGGACTCAGCAATCTCGCACCCTCGCGGTCAAAACTATTTAAGCTTATAGGTAAGGCAAGGTATGATGTGGAGCTGCGGCAAGCGACTAGCATATATGGTGGCTAACCTGTTCGCAAAAGAGAGCGAGAAGAGAAGGCAAAATCACGGTCGAACAACTATGATCCAGAAGTGATCCTAGAACAACCTACGTCAAGCATTACTCCAACACCGTGTTCACTTCCCGGACTCCGCCGAGAAGAGACCATCACGGTAACACACGCGGTTGATTCATTTTAATTAAGTTAAGTTTCATGTTATCTACAACCGTACATTAACAAATTCCCATCTGCCCATAACCGCGGGCACGGCTTTCGAAAGTTCAAATCCCTGCAGGCGAGTCCCACCTTAGACCATCACAAGCTCTCACGGTCAACGAAGGATATTCCTTCTCCCGAGACATTCCGATCAGGCTGGGCATCCCGGCTACAAGACATCCTCGACAATGGTAAAACTAAACCAGCAACACCGCCCGAATGTGCCGACAAATCCCGATAGGAGCTGCACATATCTCGTTCTCAGGGCACACCGGATTGTCCAAGGTTTCGGTAGGCCAGCCCAGAGTTGCCCCTGGTGGCCACCGGCAGCTGACAGGTTGGACCAACACTCAGAGGAGCACTGGCCCGGGGGTTTAAATAAAGATGACCCTTGAGTCCGCGGAACCCAAGGGAAAAAAGGCTAGGTGGTGAATGGTAAAACCAAAGTTAGGCATTGCTGGAAGAGTTTTATTGAAGGCAAACTGTCAAGGGGTTCCATTATAACCCAACCGCGTAAGGAACGCAAAATCCGGGAACATAACACCGATATGACGGAAACTAGGGCGGCAAGAGTGGAACAAAACACTAGGCAAAAGGCCGAGCCTTCCACCCTTTACCAAGTATATAGGTGCATTAAGATAATAAGATAATATAGTGATATCCCAATAATAAACAATGTTCCAACAAGGAACTATCTCCAATCTTCACCTGCAACTAGCAACGCTATAAGAGGGGCTGAGCAAAGCGGTAACATAGCCAATCAACGGTTTGCTAGGACATGGTGGGTTAGAGGTTTGACATGGAATTTTGGGAGGCATGATCAGCAAGTGGTAGGCATCGTAGCAAAGGCATAGCAAAAGAGCGAGCATCTAGCAAGCAAAGATAGAAGTGATTTCGAGGGTATGATCATCTTGCCTACAAAGTTGTCAGAGTTGACTTGATCCTTGTAAGCGAACTCAACGGGCTCCTCGTTCACGAACTCATCTCCCGGCTCTACCCAAACAAGACCAACAAGCAAACGGAACACAATCAACCACGTGCAATGCTCAAACAACATGATGCAAACATGGTATGATATGCGGGATGCGGTATGCGATGCATATGCAAGATTTGACAAGGAATGATTGAACCTGGCGTCAACTTGGAAATCCAAGAGTGCCACTAGAAAGCTGAGGTGATTTTGGTGGAAATCGATATAAAGATCACCGGAATCGGATGCATGGTTTGGAAAAGGCAAGCAAAACAAATATGGCACCAGTCTGCGATAATCAGCAAGTGACCAACTAAATGCATCGAGGTAAATATGCTACAGCACTCAAACATCACAACAAAATACATGGCAGGGATCCACTCATGATGCTTGACAAAAGATGAACACTGAGCTACGGCTAATTCATCCATTAACAGGTTCAAACAAGCATGATAAACGTGCAAATGATAACAGGTTTCAGACTTAGTGAAATTAACACAAGTCTGGAATTTATCATCAGGAAGCACACTTTAGAGCATGGAAACTACATGCTACAGGAACTTAACATGGCAAAGCAAGGCACGGCATGAAGCTACTCAAAGCACTTAACAAAATTCCCGTAGTGACCTTCAGCCAAAAGGGATCAGAAAATACAATTGCAAGCATGTGAACATGGCAAAAACATAAACAAATCTCAGACTTAGTGAAAAACTGGAGCATGCAAATCAGTTAACGAGTAGGCATGTTTACGAGCTCGATGCACTCACTACAGAGCATGGCATGAGAAACTAAGCATACACCCATCAAGAATACATAGCATAGAAGCTAGACATGGCAAGAACAACAACATAGCATACACGGATCAATAGCAACATCCTCGGCGAAATCGCTAATCATGTCAACAATCAGCCAGGATTCACGATATAGCAAAAGTAGAGCTCGAGTGACTCAAACTAGAGTGCTCCATAAATGCAAACAAAGACATGGATGGATAGAGCACCACAATGTTAACAAATCATCCTTACTGATCATCCTCAAAAGAGGCACGGATCACTAGGAAACAACATGAACATATGGCATAACGACAAAATCAGGACAAGGACTTAGTGAAATTCTAAATCCCTGAAATCAGCATTACCGATTATGCTGCTTTGCAAGCTTGTGCTAGTCACCACAAACATTACAAAAATACATGGTAAGCACCTCTATAAAGATGGCATGGCATATAACAAAACACATGTAGAGCTCAGGAGCATATCATGCACACATTAATCATGGCAAAAATGACAAATAGCTATTTGATGAAACGGATCTGACAAATTCACCACATAGCCCTCTTCCAACAGCATTTCGGGCATCTAGATGAGCTCAAATGAAAATGATGCAATGAGATAAAATGATGTACTCGTCGAGGCGAACATTTTGATATACTACACGCACAAATCGGAGTTACGGATGCAGAGTTATAGCATGCCAAAGTATGCAAAAAAATATCTGGAATTAGGGTTTGGGGAAAAATCAACCGAGGGCAAAACTCCAGATCTGGATCGGGTCTTGCACTGTACCATGCACAGCTCCCGAGGTTCGCCGGGGTTGAGGATGTGCCGGACTTGGACGAGATCGCTGGAGCTGCGGGTCGCCGGGGCTGCTCCGGTGGTAGAGCTCACCGGAGCGACGCGGAAGAAGGACGGGCGTGGCTGCCGGAGTTGAGGAGGCGCGAGGCAGCGCGGTTGGGCGCCGAGGTGGCTGGCAACGAGGCGGAGTGGCGGCGGCCGGTGAAGAACAAGGCGGCGGGGCGCTGACGGCGGCTGGGCGCGCCGGCGACGAAGGAGAGAAGCGGCACGGACGCGGGCACGCTTCGAGCGGCGACGCGGCAGAACGGGCCGCGGGGGCCCTCCCCGGGCTTCGGCGGGTCGCGGGCGTTGGCGGGGAAGTGGGGACCGGCCTAGGACGCGTGTCGCGGCGTGATTCGGCCCACAGAGTCGGGCTGACACGTCTGATGCGCGGATTTTTTGTCCGGCGGCGGCGGGTGGAGTTTTTCTAGGGTTAGGGGGAAGAAGACCCGTGATTTTTGTGAGGGGATCTATTTATAGGCATAGAGGGAGCTAGGAAGCTCCAAATGAGGTGCGGTTTGCGGCCACGCGATTGTGATAGAACGCTCTAGAAGATGGAGAGGGTTTAGGTGGGTTTTGGGCCAAATTGGAAGGGTATTGGGCTGCAACACAAACGAGGCCTTTTTGGTCCCTCGGTTAACCGTTGGAGTATCAAACGAAGTCCAAATGGTACGAAACTTGACAGGCGGTCTACCGGTAGTAAACCAAGGCCGCATGGCAAGTCTCGGTCCCATCCGGAAATGTTTAACCCCCACACACGAAAAGAGGTAGAAAGAGGCACCGGAGGAGATAGGAGCGCCAGAATGCAAAATGGACAACGGGGAAAATGCTCGGATGCATGAGACGAACGCGTATGCAAATGCAATGCACATGATGACATGGTATGAGATGCATGACAAAGGCAACAACACACAGAGACTAAAACCCGAACCCGAGGAAAATAAAATAACTTAGGCCGAAAACGGCAAGAGTTGGAGTACATATAAGGTAAATTACATCCGGGGTGTTACAGTATAGTGCCCCCCCCTACATTATGACAAGTATTTAGCCCTGAGCTACAAAAGCCACACATTAGCCCAAATTATAATCAATGTTCTACATTATGATATCTTCTTCAATTATCAGTATCCACTTTTTTATAATGAATTATGATCCATGTTCGTCTTTAACACCTTCACGATCCTCTTCTCTTTGTAGCTAGCTAGCGCTAATTTTCTATCGTGCATGCACACGCCCGCCCCCCTCTCACCCTCCCTCGGCGTCCCCTCCATCGCGCATGTTTGTTATTTCTCTTTAGGTTGTTCACCCGCAGTGTGTGTAGGCCCCCCGACTCCTTCTTTTCGGCACACACCGGTCGATATACCTCTCTAGCCAAGTGTGCCTACCACAAACACATACTTCCCCTCTTCTCTTCTCACCGTCCATGCCCCCTATGTCCAATACGGTTCCACGCAGGTGCACACTCCCGCCCCTCTTTTCATCGATCTCATAGTCGCACACTCCTCCCCCCTCGACATAGTAGACCTCTCGCACCACCTCCTAGCCGCACCCCTTTCCCCCTGTCTGTCTATCCGGACCTTATTTGCTTCTAACACATGCATGTGTGTATACATACTGATCTCCCTACATATAGCTAGGTCGATTATAATTCTTTTCCCCACGCACCGATAGACTTACCTCACTAGTTATGTCTCTCCCTTTCTCGGACACACGACAGTTGATCTTCCTATGTAGTTATGTATGCTTACCACAACCATATTGTCTCCCCTCATAATCCTTGCATACCTCCTGACTCGTCTCTCACACGCACGTGCATAGATAGACACACATCCCCGCCCTCTCTTATTGATATTGCACTCGTACCCTCCGTTTGTCTACCAGGCCTCTCCCACCATTTGTGAGACGGCACTCCACCACCAATCCTCCGACACTCTACCTTTGCCTTTCTCCCAACCTTATTCCTCTACTACACATATCCATGGATGCCGATCGATCTCCCTTTATACATAGCTAGGTCTCTCTCCTTCTCCACACATATACTAGTCGATCTACCTCTCTATAGTTAGGTCTCTGCCCCCTCCCCCCCCCCCACCAATAGTCGAACGTTGTAGGTAGGTATCCATGCCACAGAGAAAAACTGCACCTCTGCCTCTCAAATTCCAGTAGGCCAGCCACCATGTATCTTTGACGTGGGCAAACACAAATTTGATGGCACTCTTTATCGATCGCGCAGCCACACACTTCATCCCTGTTTTTGATTCTATCGATATCTCATGCCGATGATCCCTCCACTCTCTTCTCGTGGATTGCTCCCTCTATATATGATATATCCATGACTCTGTTTCACACACATTGCATATGTTACGTTTTTTTTAGATATCATCGACACATTGCCTCGGTTTCGCACAAATCATCTCTCTCACACCGACCCACGTACGTACCTGCACCTAAAGAAGAGGTGCACGCAGGACGCACGTATTCACGTCTCGTTCCCGGCCACACCCGCATAGGTACACGGTGGAGTTCGTTTCTGTACAACAAGGCAGCCCACGTTATAATTTGACGCGTGTAGCGGTTGTTTACTCGAAGGAGGGTCAGGTACCACGCCTAGACGGAACAAAGTATGACTTGACGTGTTTGTATTAAATAAAGTTATATATTCCTCCTCAATGGCACGTAGTACAGAATATAAAATGATTGTCATGGAGAAAATGGAAAAATCTGCTCCACTATATACAACGGAGCCTGCCTGCCGGGGTTTGTCTCCCGTCACACCATCTCACACAAGGCGGCGGTGGCCTCTCTCTCTCTCTCACCGTTGGTCAGTGATCCGGCCGCATCCCGTCCGCCGGCGGAAAGGGAGGATGTGCATCGTTTATCCGTTTGACGGCGTTGGGGCAGCACGTCCCGATCTGTGGTACATGTCGTTCTCTCTGACCAAGCTCCAGCGCGGTAGGGCCTTTGCCACTTGCTCGCTGCTACAGTATGGGCAGACCCCGGCCGCCGGCGCCCTCCTAGTAACATCCCGACGATCCTCAGGTACAGCTTCCTTCGGCCTTGTTCCACTGCCCATCTTCCCACGTTGCTGCATGTGGATCTTCTTTAGTTGTTTGCTTAAAACGTATATTGGCTGGCGTACTTTCCATCTTGCAATCTCGTCCTCAAACCATTTTTGATAAACCACCATGCTGCTATCTTTCCCTTATTACATGGAATATGCTTCTTTTTTGTCGGCGTATGTGTCTTCAACTCGTGTTATTCGCCAGTAGTTGTTTCCTTTCTACCTCTTTTTTGCAAATAGAGCTAGCCATTTCACCTCGTTGCTATTGCAACCTTTTGGTGAATTGCACAAATCACCTTTTTTTCTTAAGAGTGTTTTGTGCAGTTCTGCCAAAATGTCACACGGGCAACGTTTATACATTTCCGTGGGACTGCAGAAAGGGAGATTGGTTTTGCTATCCTCCTTGTCCAACTCCTGCCTAATCTTCTCCAACAAGTAGTTAGTCCTAAAGAGAGATCGCAGAGGTGATTGGCTTCTATTTGTGTGTGTTATGTTTCATCATCTAGTTCCACTATTATTGTAATCACACTGACTGGATATCTTTGCAAACAGGAATGGTCAGCTCGATTTTAGTGGAGCTGCACAAAATGATCGGATTGTGGTGTCCTCCGTACACCCCCTTTTTGGCTACAGCGCTAGGTGAAACTAGGTTCCAAGCAATGAACACTGTGCCCAGGAAATGGACCCATGCCTACGAATAGCATCGATCAATTATATATTTTTCTTTATTTGTACACCTTCTCACAACTTTGTCTTCAGTTGTGATGTGAATATTGGTGCTGATCTGTGAACCATTGAGATGCATTAGCAGCCATGGTAGCAGTTTCATTTGTATTTGATGGAATGTTGTAACGAGATAATCTTGAGGCAAGAGGACACATGAATCCTAAGTTGAAACCTTTTTTCCTGCGGGAACCAAAGTTGAAACCTTCATATCATCACAGTACAATTTCATTAAAATTATGCGTACATATAAACAAATCCTAAAGGATTGATAGCAATGCCAGAAACAATTCAACTTCGTTTCGCCGACATGTGGGACATCCTTCATCCGGCTCCACCTGCCATGCAGCAATATTGAGTGCACAACTGCAGGGAAAGATTTACCCTGGTCGTTGCGCCGCATTAGTAATGACTAGTAAGTAGTCAAATCACAGAGCCCCACCTTCACCACAGTAAGTTGCTCAGACAAAGCAACCATCATTTCTCTGTTCCTTGAATCCGCTGGTACTCCCATAGTCCTAGACTAATAAGTTGCTCGGGCAAAGCAACCATCACTTCACCTTTCCCATAGTAAGTACCTCCTTGGGCCCACTAAAAAATCACTTTTCTCTCTCCATCAAGTGCACTTATTGTCAATCTAACCCTGTCACCAAAACACCTCTTTGGCTACAGTTAGTTCAGGGTTAGTCATGAGTTAGTCTAACATCTAGCTAAGTTAGAGTATCCAAACAGGAGCAGTATAGGACATGCAAGTTGCTCAAAGCATACAGTCAAATTCATACGTGAAAGGATCTTTCTTTTTTTTGAAAACGGAACATGAAAGGATCTTCGAATTATATAGTTTTCAAATTATATAAAATCTTATCAATAGTCAAAGGCATCCTCGAAGAATACATTAGGCCCTACTCCCTCTGTCTAGGTGTATAAGTCACCTTACGAAAACCAAATAATCCCAAAATACTTAGGCGTGGTGCATTAACTCCCACCACGTTTCTTGTTTCTTGACAAATCCACCAA
This sequence comes from Triticum dicoccoides, assembly GCF_002162155.2. Lineage (NCBI taxonomy): Eukaryota > Viridiplantae > Streptophyta > Magnoliopsida > Poales > Poaceae > Triticum > Triticum dicoccoides. The sequence goes on along the minus strand of NC_041384.1, from coordinate 114,511,718 downwards.
TAAGAGATGTGGGGCGTGCATGTTTTCAATGGCATAGACTACCAAACACGGCATGCAATGGTTAGATCATTGCATGCAATGCTATTAATTAGCAAATAAATATTAATTTCTCTCGTTTTCCCCTCTTCCTTGGTCACGGTGCACAATCTAAGATGACTTATTCACTAGACAGAGGGAGTATATAAAATCTTACCAATAGTCAAAACCAAGTGTTACTACTACACCAAACAAGTTCAAAACGAGAAACTGGACCCACTCACGGCACGACACGCCTCTCTCGTTTGGTCCGTCAGTCAAAGCACTTCCTCTTCTTGGCATAACAATAGAGTACAGTAAAAAATTAGAATGCTCTTGGCATGTCCCTAACATGTGATGAGTTAACCGACCTCAATAGACGGCAAAAACGCCAACCTGCCGCACTTTGAGAGAGACGAGGAGCGAGAAGCGATACGGGCTGGTGGGTTACTAGAGCTAGGTGTCACACGGAGGTCAAGAAATATGGTGATAACGTGGGTTGACCACGTATAGTATGATGTAACTACACTAAGCTGCCGTGTTTCGTACTCCTCCGGTCTACTGTGGACATGATTGGTTGATTTTATATCGCTAAATAATATAAAATACTATGAGTGCAGACGCTCCACCACGAGGTTCCTTGCTCCTTCTCGGTCATCGGGAATCTATGTTCTTCCACTCTTTTTTTGACATGAGCTTTGTTCATCCTTTTGCCAACACGTGGGACATCTAGCATCAAGGTGCATGTGTCATGCAAGAAAATGGAGATAAGCAGTGCGTAAGTGAGTCGTGCACTACGATGGCACCTAGTACTACGTAGTAATATTTTTCCTCCTCGATGGCACGTGAATACTGCATGTACTCAATGATGGAGCACGGGATGGTAGCCATGGACTGATGGACATGGTCGGCCCTTTTTGTAGAAAGTACTGAATACGTATTAAATTTGATGTGTCCTGTCAACTTGCAGAACAACGAGAAGCACACACTGAATGACGGAGCACGGGATGGTAGCCATGGACATGGTCAACCCTTTTTGGAGATAATGCACTACTTTTGATGTGTCCGGTCTACTCGCAAACGAGGAGAAGCTTTGCTTACTAGTAGTACACTATCGACTGTAGTACCATCATCATTGTTTGACTTTCAGAAGAGACGAGAGAACTTAATGTTTATTTGCTAATTAATAGCATTGCATGCAAGGAACTAACCACTGCATGTCGTGTTTGCTAGTCTCAAGTCATTAAAAGCATGCACACCCACATCTCTTTGGTTGATATGTCAAGAAACAAGAAACGAGGTAGAAGTTAATGCACCGTGCCTAAGTATTTTGGGATTATTTGGTTTTCGTAAGATGACACCTAGACGGAGGGAGTATTATACTTGACGGCTACAAGGTTGGCTATAGATGATGTGGCAGTGTCATGTAGCCATCAGCCGGTTATACTATTAACCATGCTCTTATAATACTCCTATATTTAGGAGCAGAGGGAGTAGTTGGCATGCATGATACTACCTATAATACTCCCATTACAACCAGCCTGGTAGTATTAAAATACCTAATCTAAATGGTCGACGCCCGATCTCTTTGTCCTCCTCCAGCATCTGGCAGAAGAAGAATCAAGCAAGACACCAGTTGTATTCGTCGGCGTCGCCTCGGCGGTGGCCTTCATTGGATACAATCGGTGGCGGCCTCCCGTGTTCTACTTTTCCTCGATGATGGCGGCGGGCGGGGACGTGATGCCTGTCACCTCGTCCACATTTGCGTAGTCGCATCACCTCATCGACATCTGTGATAGCTTCTTTCTCTGCCTGCATGTCATGGCTACGTGCAAGCACGACGGCGGATGGTGCAGTCATAGACACTGGGGCGTTGTACAATGCGGCAGCGTCGAGGGCAGCGACGATGCCCATGCCGCCGTGCTCCCCGACAAGCCGGTGTGGAGCAAGTCGGCACTCTTCCTCGAGTTGTATTAGAGAGGACAGCTGCGAAACCACGCGTTGGCTTAGTGCGGAAACTACCTCCGACGGGCTAGGCTAGGTAGGTGAAGAAGCGAGCTGCCGGGCTCGGCGGGCCACCCATACGGCTTTTATGCCGGAGAACTGCTCTTCCTGCTCGTCGGATGCTGCCGAAAGAGTGGACAAAATGGTGGAAGGGGGAGCTTGGCCGGTGTCCAGCTCCTGAATGGACGTGTGTGGCTGGAGTTGGTTTCTCGCATTCCACGCGGGTTTCTATATCTATATCTATATCTATACTACTAAATATATTTATATTACTATATATACTATTATATATACTATTCTATACTATATAGTGTACCAATAATATGACATAAGAACCGTTGGATCTTTTCAATCAGACGGTTGTAGTTAAATGCTTCTAACTGGATGAGACGTGGCTGCATAAGTGCCGTTAGATCTGACAATCCTACGGCCAGTAGCCCAGGGATTCGCTGTGGGACAAAATTCTCCTCTCATCAGCCATGTGATGTGACGTTTTGTTTAGAACACATGAGGACCTTTACGCTGTGAGCTGGCCATGTAGCATACGCGAGTACATTCTAGAATTGCCTACATAAGTGTCGATGCAAAAGCTACCTAGCAGCCAATAGTACCACAGTACTGCAGTATACTAATTATTCTTTAACACAGTAGAAACATATTTTCCTCAAAAGAAGTAGTACACTGTAGAAAAGAGTAGCACATGGCAGTATTGCTGGTTTTGAAAGAAATATCAACCAGCTGGTAGAAAATTTAGATGTAGTATTTTTACATGATGTTATTTTACTTGAAACACTTACCCGCAAAAAAACTTTTACTTGAAACACCAAGAGGTTGAGGGCACATGAATGAAATGAAAATGATGACAAAACTCTGACTTAAAGGTATGAGAAGGTGAATTATTTACATCAAACTAATTTTCTTCGTATTTCAAAAAATTTAAAAACAACTCCCTCAATTCTCATAATATAAGATGTTATTACAACCAATATTTGTGCTACTGTGATTTCAAGTGAAGAGCAAAAAAATCCACTAGAAAGCAGAAAAATCCTTTTCAAAATTAGATGATAATTTTATCAAACATAGGTTCTTTAATTTTAATTTAATGACTTAGTATTGTGATTGTACATAATAATCTCATGTGCAAAGCACGTACAAATTACTAGTACTATATAGTGTACCAATTTTAAGTAGGACTAAGAACATCAATCATAACCGTTGATCTTCTAAATCCAACGGCCAATATCAGTAGGATTCGCATGAACAGTACACTGCTGCTACCTCACCTGTGTTCTAGAACAATCAAGGCAGAGGGATGTGATGGTTGCTTGTCCGTTTATTTTACCAGGCCACTTATTAGTGGTTGGGTTTTGTGATATGACGGCTTTACTGCCACGAGACTCGCGTGCAGTGCCGCCCTCTACACTAGTACTACATCGGTCGTGGTTTATTAGTCCCCCATTGAATTTGAATGAAGACTTAACTGACAAAATGTTAGTGCATGTCAACAAAAACTATATCATTGGATTAGTATTTGAACATAGTTTTCAATGATATAATTTTAGGTGACATGCATCAGCATTTATCATACTATATATAATGTTAGTTCAATTTTTGGTCGTACTAATCTATAGTAAGGTGCCCGTGCGTTGCACGGAACAGTGAAATGCATTGATCGGGGAGTTGTTTATTTTGACAAAGGATGTGAGGGTCATCTCATGTGTAACGGGTATTGATAGGTTTCTTAGAAGGGTGTGGCTAGGTCTCGGTCCAAGTCTCAGTCAAATGATATAGTATAAGAAGAAAAATAAATAAACTAAAAATAAATTTTGTGCACTAATCTCCATGCAAAATCAAAGGACTATATCATTGACTGAGACATAACGAAGTCTCAGTCGACTGAGACATAGCAAAACTGTTCTTTGAATATTATTTCATCTCTAAGCTCATAAACATCCGGGTGAAATAGATAAAAAGGTATCTTTTGCAAACAAAAGCGTTCAACTGTTCAACCTGCATCCAAAACTTGTGAAGAAATAACACTTATTGTGCTTTGCAAGAAATGATCTTTAAGAATTAGTTTTTGAATATCAATTGTTATACATGTTGGCTACAGATGACATGGCACTTTCTTATAGTCAACAGTTGGCTATACTATTAAGTATTAACCATGCCCCTATACACCTAGACGAAGAGATTAAATAAGGATGACTTGGAAGGGGGAAGATGTAAGAAATAGTTCATCATAAGTCTTTCACTAGTACTGTAGTAAAAAATTCATACATGGAAGATTCTAGACTAAACAATAAATAGATACACTTTTATTCATGCGCGATACTCCAATAGAGCAAGATCATGCATGGAAGTCTCCACATGCTTAGACAGCGGATTACATTGAGCGAAGACTAATGATCAACATTTAACTTGGTAATGCATATGTCCAGGTGAACCTCCTTGGAGTCCCCATGCACCTCGTTGGGGGCCAAATCATACCATGCGTCTTCCATGTCCACATCAACGGGAAGGTCCCAGCTCTGCACAGTCCTAGTCAGCTTGATGTAGCCAGCCCAGCCAGTGTCGCCGCCCACGTACTTCTGAGGGGTAGTAACAGTGAGCACGCACCCGTACATCGGCCTCGTGTCAGTGTCAGCTTCAGCGGCGTCGCCCCTGATGCACACTATAGAGACGGGGCGGCGGCCTGCGCGGGCCTCGCCGGTGCCCATGATCAAGAGGAAGATGATGCCATCATCCTCCGAGACTAGCAAGCAGCGGTGATCCTCCAGCGACTCCGACACGGTGAACGGGTAGCACGTCTCGTACTTGATGTTCTCCGCCAAGGGCCAGTAGTGATCGCCGCACGCATGCGTGAGGTGATGCATGATGTCTGCCAATGAGCCCCAAAATGGCATCGGGCACTCATAGCAGTAGACGAAGGGCTCTTTGGAGGCATCGACCAGGCCGTCCATGAAACGGGAGTGGCTGTAGGGGATGTTGCACCAGTTGAATATATGAGCAAGTTACTACGAGATTTAGTCTGAATAAGCACAAAATAAATCATGACGACTATAACAGAGATTAAACTAATCATGTGGACTAGCATAGTAGATGAACAGATCGAATCTAGGACACAGACTAGAAACATGAATTCTACCACGATGTCACACCCTAGCTAGTCATGCATCAGAGTGTGTGCATCATGTTTAAAATTCCATTTAATTTGAAATGGGGATTTGTGAAACCCTCAGAATCATTTTTGAAAATGATCCAAATAAAAATTTCTCCAAAAAGGTCCAAGAAAATGCTCATGTTGCTCTCTGAAAATATTGGACAGAGATAAAAATCAAACCAATATTTTTAAGAGCTCATAGGTATTTATTTTGGGCATTTGGAATTAATGCATAAATATTTGCATTGGAAATATATTAATTATATATATTAATATATGTCCAAATATTATGCCAATTATAAAGGAGCTCTGGAATAATATATCTAGCTCCTGCAAAAATTGGCATAAGGTAAATAAATGATTTAATATTTTATTTAAATCAAAACAAATGTCAGAAATTAGAAAAAGAAAAATAAATAAAAGGAGGAGCTTACCTGGGCTCCTCCCTGTCCGGCCCAGCCAGCTGGCCGGCCCAGCCAGCAGGCGGCCCAGCCCGCCTCCCTCCTCTGTCGTCTTCGTCCTCGACAGAGGGAGGGGAGTGTGGCCGGCGCGCGCGCGCGCCACCGCGCCACGCCACCTGCTCGCCTGCCTGCCTGCCCCTCCCCTCCTCGCCTCGATGCCCCGGACGACGCCACGCCCTCCCCTGCTCTCTCTCACTCTCCCTCGGTTCTTCCCCCTCCTCTCCCTCGCTCTCTCTCTCATGGCCGAACACCACCATCGCCGCCGTTCGCCATAGCAGCCGTCACCGGCCACCCCTCGCCCCTCCGCTGAGCTCAGGAGCTCCGCCGCAACCCCCTCTTCCTCCCCACCAAGCCAAGCCCCTCCGGAAGCCCTGCATCTCCGCCACGTCGCCGTTCCCCTCCTCGGCCACCGGAGATCGTCGCCGTCGAATCGAGAGCCACCGGACGTCCCCGAGCCCGCTAACCATCCCTGCAGCTCCGCGGTGAGCCACTGACCCGATTCCCCCTTGCCCCGTCGTCCCTAGCATCCTGTAGCTGCCGCCCCCTTGAGCTCCGAAGCTCGCCGCCGCCGTGCCTCGTCGCCGCCGTGGCTGGAGCCGTTGTAGCTCGAAGCCGAGCACACCATCGTGCTCCACACCTCACCAGGAGCACGTAGCATGCACCAACGCCTCCCCTAGCGCCCTGCATCGCCTAACCCGCCGTTGGCCGAACTCCGGCCGCCGCTCACGAGCTCGCCGTCGTCGGTACCGGCCACCACAGGCACGGCCACCACCACCGTTCGACGCGCGGGAGCAAGGGCTCTCCAACGAGCCCAAGCACGGCCTCGCCCGTGCCCTGTAGCGCGTTTCCGCATCGCGCCGCCGTCTCGGGCCTCGCCGGCGTCATGTCGCCGGTGGGTTTGACCCACCTTGACCACGGCAGGACCCCCCCTGTGTCCCTGACAGGTGGGCCCAGCCCTGTTAGCTAATTAGGATTAGCACTAACCGAATCAGTTAAACTAACTACCCCCCCTGACACTGACCAGTGGGCCCCAGCGCCACTAATTCCTAATTAGAATTAAACTAACCATGTTAAACCCCCCTGTCACTGACGTGTGGACCCCACACGTCAGGTTTGACCCCAGCCAGCCGCAGTTGACCACTGACGTCATGCTGACGTCATGCTGGCGCAATATTTATATTTCTGGATTTAAACTAAATCAGGAAATTCCAGAATATTATTTAAACTTCAAAAATTCATAACTTTTATTCTGTAACTCCAAATTAGACAAATTATATATGAAAAATGATCAGAAAAATCCAATCTATCCATCTGTACTATTTTCATGCATGACTAAGCAAGTTAACTTGATGTTTAATGCAGAACAAGGAAAAGCACTTTAAAAGGCCATGTTTTGAGTTTGAAATTTGAATCTTTGATTCAAATTGGTTCAAACCCCTCTGGTCTTAGTTGCATTAGCCCAACACACTCATATTGCTATGTTTCATGCATGCATCATATTGTTGCACATTGTTTGGTGATGGTTGTGTATCGGTGTCCTTTGCGACAGGTTCTGCCTCCGAGGAGTACCGTGATTACCCTAACAAAGAACCGTATCAGTGCATCGAACCATCAGGCAAGCAACCAACCATTTGATCATATCGATACAATCCCATGTTCTCGCTCCTGCTCTCTTTTACTGCATTAAGACAACGCGTTTCGAACTGCTGTGTGCTACGGTAGTTGAACCCATTTCCTCTGCATGACCTGTCATTGCCATAGTAACTAGATGAAACCCACTAGCATGTGTAGGAGTTGATTGAGCCATATGTATGTGTTGTTCCTACCTTGCTATGCCTGCTATGCTTAGGGTCGTGTCAGGTCTGGTTCATCTGGGTGATGGGCTAGAGTGAAATGTTTATGTCGGTAATGAGAGTGGTGTGGTGAACACGATTTGGTAAAGGTATCGATGAGAGGCCATGTAGGAGTACATGGTGGGTTGTTTCATTGAAGCCGATCTTAAGCACTGAGATCTGTATGTGTGATTTAAGATACAGCTACTACCATGCATTGGGCCCTGAAATATGACCCCGCTCGACTTCTTATTCACCCTAGCTCTCTGTCCAGGAGTTGCAAGTAGTTTCTGGTGTTTGTAGTCTACTGGAGGCCGTGGACAGCGCTGACCGTAGGGGTGGGCTGTGATGCGGTAGGTACGTGGCCGGGTGTACCGAATACCCGTTAGGTATCTCGGGAACCCTGTTCACATCGTTCGGGGCCGTATGGGAAACCTCGGCCGGACTCCCTGCGGATGGAACCTGGTGTCAGGACCCCGACTCGATGCCACATAGGTCTAGCATGTAACACCTCATATCACTTTGCGGCCTCACGCACGGTATTCCCACGGGTGTCGCCTTACCTTTGCCCGGGACCGTTTGCGTCTTTTGGCACACGTATATGATAGTGTCGCTAGCACCCATATGATAAGGAGCCCGGGCTGACATGGCTAGTCGTAAACCCAAAGTGGCACAGACTTACAGGGACAGGCATCCATGACCCAGCTTCGAACGTGTCGGTCATCAGCAAGTGGGTCCGGGCTGTAGCACTGGGCTAGCAGGACTCCGGTAAACCGGGCTGTAGCGGGCTAACAGGCCTCCGATACTCAATGCGTGACATTTCCCCGAAGGGACAGACACAGGAACGAAGAAGGACACATGCCGGCCAGCCTAAGTGTTCCGGAGCAGTAGCAAGCTACCATGGCTCGGTGGAAACACTAGGAGACATTTCCCGGTAAGAGAGGCTACTAAGGATAAACAACTAGATAGTCAGATCCCACACATACCAAGCATTTCAATAACATACACACAATATGCCTGATATGTGCAATACAACATGGCATCACAAAATGACTCTACGACTCAAGTATTTATTCAATAGGCTCCGAGGAGCGAGATATTACAAACATGGGTCTCACGACCCAACAATCAGAGCATACAAGTCAAAGCACAAGCGGAAGCTATCATGTCTGAGTACAGACATCTATAAATGAAAAAGGCTGAGAAGCCTGACTATCTATCAGATCCTGCCGAGGGCACAAGATCGTAGCTGAGGTATCAAGCTAAACGTCGAAGTCCACGTGGAACTACTAGCGAGACCGAAATCTCTCTGCAAAAACATAGAATAGGCAAACGTGAGTACAAATGTACCCAGCAAGACTTACATCAGATCTATCTACATATGCATCATCATCAACAAAGGGATGGTGGGGTTTAACTGCAGCAAGCCAGCTTCGACTCGGTGGCTATCCTGAACTACGATTGCAAGTAACTCTTTTGAGGTGGCGCACACGAGTCCACATATTCACCATATCAATACACCACTATGGATCCGCTCCCGTCTCCCTACGAGAACGCCATCCATAGCACTCACGCTTATCTTGCGTATTTTAGAGTATCCACTTTCACTTGTCTATGAACTGATATAAGCAACCCAGAAGTCCTTTTCCGCGGACACGGCTATTCGAATAGATGATGTTAACCCTGCAGGGGTGTACTTCTTCACACACGCTCTCACCACTTACCGCCGTTTACACGACATGTACTCGGCAACCTTCAAGCGGAAGCCCAACGTGGGTGTCGGCCACGACCTACCTAATCACCTAAGTCTCTAGTCCACGTTTATCGCCTATTCGGGTTCCATCCATGAGGAGATCCGGCCGGAGTTTCGCTCACAGCCCCAAACGATGTGAACAGGGTTCCCGAGACACCAAACGGGCGCCCGGTACACCGTGCCACGTGCCTACCGCATCACAGCCCACCCCTACGGTCAGCGCTGCGCACGGCCTCCAGCATACTACAAACACCAGAAACTACTTGCAACTCCTGGACAGAGGACAAGGATGATCAAGAAGCCGAGAGGGTCCATTGGTTTCGGGCCCAATGCGTGGTAGTAGCTGACTCATGGATCACAAACACAGAACTCAGTTCCTGAGGACGGCTGCAATGAGACAACCCACCATGTACTCCTACATGGCCTCTCACCGTTACCTTTACCAAATCGTATTCACACACTTAGCTCACACACAGTAGGACATGTTCACACACCTCTGATTCATCCCCGATGAATCAGACCTGACTCAACTCTAAGCAGTAGCAGGCATGACAAACAAGCATGAATGAGTAGGCACATCAGGGCTCAAACAACTCCTACTCATGCTAGTGGGTTTCATCTATTTACTGTGGCAATGACAGGTCATGCAAAGGATAAAGGGGTTCAGCTACCGCAGCAAGTAACAGATGAATCGGTGTTGTCCTAATGCAGTAAAAGAGAGCAGGAGCGAGAGAGTAGGATTGTATCGGAATGAACAAGGGGGTTTTGCTTGCCTGGCACTTCTGAAGATAACATTGAGTCTTCATCAGTGTCAACGATCACATCATCGGTATCACGTCAATCGAGAGGGGACAAATACCGGCAACACAGAAGGGAACACAATCAATGCAATGCACAATATGATGCATGATCATGACATGGCAAAATGAATGTGTTTTGAGCTAATGCAACTAAAACCAAATTAAATGAAGTTGGTTTGAATCCAAGATTCAAATTCAAACTCCATATGTGGATATTTAAATGCCCTTTCTTTGATTTGTGCTAAACAGCAGCTATAAGTTGTTCTAACATGCATGAAAATGGTACAGATGGATTCCTTGAATTTTTCTGATAATTTTTCATATATAATTTATTTAATTTGGAGCTACGGTTAATTTTCTATGATTTATTGAAGTTTAGAATATATTCTGGAATTATTAAATTATTTCCTAATTTATTTTAATTCCAGAAATTCTTTACTGCGTCAGCATGACGTCGGGGTGACGTCAGCAGGTCCGAGGCGTCGACCAGGTCAAACCTGACCAGTGGGGTCCACTGGTCAGTGACCCAGTCAACTAACCAAGTTAGTTAGCCCTAACTAACTTAGTTAGCCGGGCGGGGCCCGCATGTCAGTGGCCTAACTAATTAGCTAAGTTAATTAGTGCTAAACTAATCTATCACTAATCAAGCAGGCGCCTGGGCCCACACGTCAGGGGGTCATACCCCGGGTCAAACCCGCCGGAGTTGACCCGCGGCTTGTCGCCGGCGACGCCAGCAACGGCGGAGGGCGTCGGAAACGCTCCTTCGGCGACCAAATCGGCGACTGAGGGGCTCTACGCGTAGCTGGGAGTCGCCCGCATCCATCTAGGCAAGCGGGAGGGGCTGAGGTCGAACGGGCTCGCCGGAATCGAGCTCGCGGCGGCGGCCGGAGCTCGGGCCAGCACGGGCACGGGGCTACGCTTGGCGAGCGAGCGAGCTGAGAGGCTGGGCAGCACCTGCTAGTCATGGGGAGCACTAAGAGCAGCTCAGTGGGGCCAGGGGAGCACGGAGGCTATGCGTGCAGCAGCAATGGCGGACGGTGGCTTCGGTGCTCGTGGGGAACGGCGCTACGGCACGGAGGGGAGCATGCTGAGTTAGGGGAGAGGGTCAGTGACTCACGGCGATGACGAGGGGACGCTCGGCGAGGTCGGGGACAGTCCGGAGCCGGCGAATTTGACGAAGATGGTCGGCGGGTCCGAGGTAGAAGACGACGGCGATGGCGGCGATGCAGGGCTTCCGGAGGGCTGTGGATCGGTGGGGAGGAAGAGGGGGTCGAGGCGGAGCTCCTGGGTGCATCGGCGAGGCTAGGGGTGGCCGGTGGCCATGGGTACGGCGACGATGACGGCGAGCTCCGCTCGGTGGTGTGCGCGGGAGGGAAGCAGAGGAGGGAACGGGGTCCAGGGGAAGAGAGGGGAGGTGCAGGGGGCGAGGGGGAGTGCGTGGCTCCCTCGGGTGCCTCCAGCGGCGAGCAGGTAAGCAGGAGGTGGCCGGAGCGTGCGCGCGCGCGTCGGGCACACGCCCTCCTGCCTACTGGCAGGAGGTTGAAGACGGTGGCGACCACGGTGGGCTGGGCCGCACAGTGCTGGACCAGCACAGGAGCTGGGCCGGCTCTGGTGGGCTGCACGGGTGAGGCCAGGTAAGTCCAGGTAAGTTCTGTTTTATTTTATTTAATTTATTTTGCCACTGTTTTGAATTTAAAATAATTCAAACAATGCCAAAAACTCCTCTGAATATTTTATATTGTTAGATGGACTTTTCCAAAAGCTTATAAAATATTTCAGGGGTATTTGAAATTATATTCTAATTATATGAATATAATTCAAATTCAAATAGCTAATGAATTAAATCCAAAGTCCCAAAAATAAATCCTTAAAAATGTTCAATATTTTGGTTGGGACCAGAACCCATACCAAAAATTATCAAACATTTAGAAAGGCATTTTTGGAGCAATGAATGAGATTTCTAGGGTTTTTGCCCCTCTTTTATTTAGGGTTTTGAGGCTTCCAATATTCCTCAATTCAAGTTTCAAAAATATAGACTTGATGCACACATGAAGCTAGCCTAGAGCATTACCAGAAGCTAGGGATGTGACACCTGGATAGGCGATAAACCTGGACTAGAGGCTTAAGTGTTTAGGTAGGTCGTGGTCTACACCCACGTCGGCTTTCGCTTGAAGTCTGCCGAGCACATGTCGTGTGCAGACGCTAAGTGGTGGAAACATGTATGAAGAAGTACACCCCTGCAGGGTTATCATAATCTATTCGAATAGCCGCGTCCGCGGTAAAGGACTACTTGGTTGCCTATACAGTTCATAGACAAGTAAATGGAAACTGCTAAAATTCACAAGATAAGTGTGAGTGCCGAGGATGGCTCTTCCGTAGGAAGACGGAGGTGGATCCTCGGTAGTGTATTGAAGTGGTGAGTAGTGGACTCGTGTGCGCAAAACCATTTCAAGTTGAAGTATCGTAGGATAGTCTAGCCAAGAGTCAAAGCTGGCTTGCTGCAATAACTCCACCAACCCTTCTTGATAATATGCATGTATGTAGGATCTGATGTAAGTCTTGCTGAGTACCTTTGTACTCATGTTGCTATAATCTACATTTTTACAGAAGACGCTGCAACCCCTTCTGATGGGTTCTATGTAGACGTTGACATCAACGAGTAGGCTAAAGGCCCAGGTGGTGACCCTGAGCTTGTGAAGGACCACGTAGTATAGCTAGGCTTTCCAAGCCTCTTTTATTTTACTAGTTGTCTGTACTCAGACGAGTTACTTCCGCTGCTGGTTTGTATGACTGTATGACTTGAATGCTGGGTCGTGTGACCCGTATCTTTGTGTATGCTATGTATGGCTCCTTGAGCCTTAAATAAAGTACTTGTTTCGTAGAGTCATGTTGTGATGCTTCGTTGTATTTGCACATATCGAGCATATTGTGTGTATGATTGAAATGCTTGGTATGTGTGGGATCTGACTATCTAGTTGTTTATCTTTAGTAGCCTCTCTTACCGGGAAATGTCTCCTAGTGTTACCGCTGAGCCATGGTAGCTTGCTACTGCTCTGGAACACTTAGGCTGGCCGGCATGTGTCCTTCTTCGTTCCTGTGTCTGTCCCTTCGGGGAAATGTCACGCTTTGAGTACCGGAGTCCTGTTAGCCCGCTACAGCCCGGTTTACCGGAGTCCTGCTAGCCCAGTGCTACAGCCCGGACCCACTTGCTGATGACCGACACGTTCGAAGCTGGGTCATGGATGCCTGTCCCTGTAAGTCTATGCCACTTTGGGTTTACGACTAGTCATGTCAGCCCGGGCTCTTTATCATATGGATGCTAGCGACACTATCATATACGTGAGCCAAAATGCGCAAACGGTCCCGGGCAAAGGTAAGGCGACACCCGTGGGGATACCGTGCGTGAGGCCGCAAAGTGATATGAGGTGTTACCGGCTAGATCGATGTGACATCGAGTCGGGGTCCTGACAGCGTTGGCATCAGAGCCGGACTGCCTGTAGGTTCTCCAAGCCAAACTGGTCGATGTTGAGTCTAGAAATTCTTTAGTTATATGTAGGGGAATTGTTTGTGGGTTGGAACGTAAGGCTCTTTTTACTCCTTTGTCTTATGACATTCTGATCTGAGTCAGTCCATTCTTCCACCGGGGGTTAAGGAATTAGGATCTGTTCTCTCTATCAGGATCACGTGTTGCTAATCAGTAGTACCTTATAGGTATGATGGATACAAGCCTAGTTCAGTTCTTCTACCATATTATGTGCTAAGATGGACTCAGAATTTGTTATGATGATGTTGAGTGTGTATGAAATCCTTTGTCAAATGTCTCAAAATCCTTCTTGAGCATTTACAGCTGTTATGCTGCCGAAATTTTGCTAGAAATTCTAATGCCCTTGCATTATGATTGTGCTTTCAGATGGCCACTCGCGACCTCAATCAAGTGGTTCGCCTGACTCGATGCCTAGATGTACCCGGCCATACTGCCAAGTTGGTCAGGGTAATGACTGAGGCTGGATACCGCTGGTATCCTGAGTACACGGTCGAAGAGCAATTTCGGGACTTCAATCAAAGCCAGTATCTCTGCACTGTCAGGATATTTCCATCTTATCCTGGATCCACCGAGCCCCTTCACTGCTCCTATGGACTCGGGGTTACCATTGAGATGGCTGTGCAGGACGCCGCCTACTCTATGATGACCATCATGCGAGTCAGATCTGGACTATTTCGGGACTCTGATTTCCGGTATATGCCAGGATCACTTCCGGGAGCACAAGGGTATCTCCAGGCTATCTATGCTGACCCCACTCAGGAGGATTCACGGACTCGCACCACTGCTGAGATGCTCGAGGATAAGGACCGTGAAAATCGGGCCTTGAGGTTAGAGCTCTTCAATACCCGTGCTGACCACTGGGCCACATTGACTCGGTTTGCACCGGCGGTGCAAGCTGGATATTCAGATATGCGCGATCTCTATCCCGTGAGATCTGCTCTGCCAGACGTGATGGGTTGGTGTGATGCAGGAGGCATCACCCCACCTCGCGGTCCCCGCAGGCCACCGTCTGTTGGTCCAAGACCTCATCCTAGCCCCTATGGTCCACAAGCTCCGCGAGATCGTCTGTTTCCGGATGATCATGTTGAGCTTCCAGGCTATGGAGGTGACTTCTACGAGGACTACTACGGATCGGTCTGAGTTAGTGGTAGTATCACTAGTTCGCACTAGCTGTGTCGTCTATCGTCCCGCGTGACTCGTGGGATATGACCTAGTTTGTACTCTTTCCGGAGGTGTAGAAAAATAATGTATAGGAGCTTGGAATGCCTCCAATGAGATGTAATCCTCTTTTCACCGTAATAGTACTTTGTTTGGTCTTGTACTAAACCCTGTATGGTGTGCATGACGATGGAATAAAAGAAGCAGTTTCTGTATCTACCATGTCATACGGATGATCATCTTGCATTCCGAGTTATTCCTTACATTTTGTATCCTATGTTGGAATTTTATCATCCTGACTAAATCATTGTCTTGTTTACCTAGGATGGTCAACACGTGCGCTAACCCTGCTCCTCAAGAGCAGGCCGAAGGCAGTGAAGTCAGGGATGTAAATCTGCCTCATCCTCCTTCCCTAGCCGAGGTTATGATGGAAGCTGAGAGAAACAAGCGGGAGACCAACCGTTTGTTGGAGCGTATTGAACAGAACACGGCACACCATCAAAGGACTAACGTGGTGTCACTCAGTGATTTTATCAAATTACATCCACCCACGTTCCACCACTCCGTCGAGCCTCTCGACGCTGATGACTGGCTTCGCAGTATCTCTCACAAACTGCGTTCTGCGCTGGTAGCGGAGGCTGACAAGGTCACCTTTGCTGCATATCATCTTGAAGGCCCCGCCAGTCTATGGTGGGAGAATTATGGAGCTATGCGCCCAGCGGGCCATGTCACTACTTGGGCTGAATTCAGTGAGGCTTTCCGTGAACATCACATTCCGGAGGGTCTCATGGACCGTAAACGTGAGGAATTTTGCAGTTTCACCCAAGGCCGACTTTCTGTGGATGCTTACAGCAGGGAGTTTGGTAATCTCGCACGATATGCAACTGAGGAAGTGTCTACTGATGCCAAGAAGCAAGCAAGGTTCCGTAAGGGCCTTAGTCCTGAGCTTCGCCGTGACCTCCGTCTGCATGAGTGCACATCTTTTCAGAAACTTGTCAACAAAGCCATCAGTGCTGAAACTGGTCAGACTGACTATGACGCAACACGCAAGCATGGCCGTGACATGGGTTCCTCATCTGGTGCTGGTCCTCAGAAGCACCGCGTGTGGGTACCCAACACCGCCCTGCCACCCAGGTTCACACCGAGGCCATCTTTCCAGGCGCCTCGCCCTGTTCAACAGTCTGCACCGGCCAAGCCCTATGGGGGTCCAACCAACAATGCTCCTCCACGTACCAGTTCCGTGACTTGTTTCAAGTGTGGGGAATCTGGTCACTATATGCGTGAGTGTCCCCAGACCAACCCCAACCAGTCTGCTAAAGCTGTTGGCCGTGGCAAGCCGACAGGGAAAGTGTTCCACGCCAAGCCGGCCACCGCTTCACGTGGCCATGTCAACTGTATCTCGGCCGAAGAAGCTCAAGAGGATCCCAACGTCATTCTCGGTATGCTTCTTGTTAATTGCCACCCGGCATCTGTTCTTTTCGATACAGGAGCCTCTCATTCATTTATATCCGAGAACTATGCTCGTTTGCATAACACCGCATTCTGTGACATGCCATCCACTATGGAAATTTCTACTCCCGGGTCTAGATGGCAGACCTCTAGGGTAAGTTATGGAAATGAAATCCAAGTCGACAGACTTGTTTTCCTCGCGTCTTTGATAGCCCTTAAATCTTCAGATATTAATATCATTTTGGGTATGGACTGGATGTCAGCTCATCAAGCCAAAATTGATTGCTTCTCTAGGACTGTTCAACTCACCCATCCTTCGGGGAAGATAGTCAATGTCTTGACCCGAATAGCCAAGCGACAATTATATTCTCTTAACGCTAGCCCTTTGCCAGACCTTGAGGACATTCCGGTAGTCCGTGACTTCCCGGATGTCTTTCCAGAGGAATTGCCGGGTGTTCCACCTGACAGGGATGTCGAGTTCGTAATAGACCTCATCCCAGGAACCGTTCCGATTGCTAGAAGACCTTATAAGATGGCACCCCTAGAACTAGCCGAGCTTAAGAAACAACTCGATGAGTCCTTGAAAAAGGGTTTCATCCGACCTAGCTCATCTCCGTGGGCTTGCCCCGTCCTATTCGTCAAGAAGAAGGATGGTACGGACCGGATGGTTGTAGATTACCGACCTGTCAATTTGGTCACAATCAAGAACAAATATCTGCTCCCCAGGATCAACGACCTTTATGATGAGCTCGCTAGATCCTCAGTCTTCTCCAAGATGGATTTGAGGTTGGGCTACCATCAAATCAAAATCAGAAACGGGGACATTCCTAAAACGGCCTTTGTTACTCGTTATGGCCAATACGAGTACACCGTCATGTCCTTCGGTTTAACCAACGCTCCAGCCACCTTTTCTCGGTTAATGAACTCAATCTTCATGGAGTATTTGGATAAATTCGTCGTGGTTTACCTCGATGATATACTCATCTACTCCAAGAACGAGGAAGAACATGCCGAACATCTAAGGCTAGTGTTGAAGAAACTTCGAGAGCATCGCCTTTATGCCAAATTTTCTAAATGTGAATTCTGGTTGTCAGAAGTGACCTATCTGGGTCATGTAATATCTGGTAAAGGTATTGCTGTTAACCCTGAGCGAGTTCAAGCCGTCCTTAATTGGACTCCACCTGAATCGGTCAAGCAAGTTCGGAGTTTTCTGGGCTTAGCGAGCTATTGTCGTCGCTTTGTCGAGAACTTCTCCAAGGTTGCTAAACCTCTAACCGAACTCCTCAAGAAACATAAGAAGTTCGAGTGGACTCCACAATGTGAGCACAGCTTTCAGGAACTGAAAAGACGCCTGACCTCTGCTCCCGTACTGGTACCGCCAGACTTCTCCAAGGACTTTGTTATCTACTGCGACGCCTCGCGACAAGGACTAGGTTGCATCCTTATGCAAGATCGACACGTAATTGCCTACGCTTCACGGCAATTGCACCCACATGAGGAGAATTATCCTACTCATGATCTAGAGCTTGCAGCCGTAGTCTATGCACTTAAGACCTGGCGACATTACCTCCTCGGTAACCGTTGCGAAATATTCACTGATCACCAAAGTCTGAAGTACATTTTCACCCAACCGGATTTGAATCTCAGGCAAAGACGTTGGGTTGAGTTGATCACAGACTTCGACTTAGGAATAACCTACACCCCAGGGAAGGCCAACGTCATGGCTGATGCGCTAAGTCGTAAATCTTATTGTAACAACCTGATGTTACAACAAAGTCAACCGCTTCTCCATGAGGAATTTCGGAAGCTTAACCTTCACATTGTACCTCAAGGTTTTCTTTCCACCTTGGTAGCAAAACCTACTCTTACGGATCAAATCATCGCTGCCCAAAAGCGAGATAAGGGAATATCTAAAATCAAAGAGAACATTGCTAGCGGAGGTGCTAGTTGTTTCTCCACAAATGATCATGGTGTTGTGTACTTTGAGGACCGTCTAGTGGTTCCCAAGAACCAGCATCTACGGGAGTTGATCCTTAAGGAGGCTCATGAATCTCCTCTCACCATTCATCCCGGTAGTACTAAGATGTATCAGGACCTACGCCAGAGGTTCTGGTGGACTAGGATGAAGAGAGAAATTGCTCAGTATATCGCTAATTGCGACGTCTGTCGTCGTGTAAAAGCAGAGCATCAACGGCCTACTGGCACCCTTCAACCCTTAGCTATTCCTGAATGGAAATGGGATAAAATTGGTATGGATTTCATTACCGGTTTTCCCAGGACCAAGAGAGGGAATAATGCTATTTTCGTCGTGGTCGATCGTCTTTCCAAAGTAGCCCATTTCTTACCTGTTCGTGAGAGTATAACCGCTAGTCAGCTGGCAGACTTATACATCTCCCGAATAGTGTCCCTCCATGGTGTTCCTTTGGAAATCAACTTGGATCGAGGAAGTCTTTTCACCTCTCGATTTTGGGAAAGTTTCCAAAATGCTATGGGAACCCGTCTCTCCTTTAGCACCGCCTTCCACCCCAGTCGAGTGGTCAAGTGGAACGCGTCAACCAGATTCTAGAAGACATGCTTCGAGCCTCTGTTATCTCATTCGGGATGGACTGGGAGAAGTGCCTTCCATTTGCCGAATTCGCTTACAACAACAGCTATCAATCTAGCTTGGGTAAAGCCCCTTTTGAAGTTCTCTATGGACGACGGTGTCGAACACCCCTTAACTGGTCAGAGACCGGGGAAAGACAATTCTTTGGCCCGGATATGATTCAGGAAGCAGAAGAACAAGTTCGTATCGTTCGTGAAAAGTTGAAAACAGCCCAATCTCGTCAAAAGAGTCAATATGACCGAAAACATAAGGCTATGACTTTCGAGGTTGACGAGAAGGCTTATCTTCGGGTCACCCCTCTGAAGGGAACCCATCGTTTCGGTATCAAAGGCAAATTGGCTCCTCGTTACATTGGACCTTTTCGCATTCTCGCCAAACGAGGAGAAGTTGCCTACCAGTTGGAACTACCTCCGCACCTCTCCAGAGTCCACGATGTCTTCCACGTTTCTCAACTCAGGCGTTGCTTCTCGGATCCTATCCGTGGAGTGGACCATGAAACGCTTGATCTCCAAGATAATCTTACATATCGAGAGTACCCCATTCGTATCCTCGACCAGGCCGAACGTACCACCCGACGTCATAATATCAAGTTTCTCAAAGTTCAATGGTCGCACCATTCTGAGGATGAAGCAACTTGGGAAAGGGAGGATCGTCTTCGACTCGAGTATCCCGCCTTCTTCCCGGAGGAACCCAAATCTCGGGACGAGATTCTTTTGAGTGGGGGTGAGTTGTCACACCCTAGCTAGTCATGCATCAGAGTGTGTGCATCATGTTTGAAATTCCATTTAATTTGAAATGGGGATTTGTGAAACCCTCAGAATCATTTTTGAAAATGATCCAAATAAAAATTTCTCCAAAAAGGTCCAAGAAAATGCTCATGTTGCTCTCTGAAAATATTGGACAGAGATAAAAATCAAACCAATATTTTTAAGAGCTCATAGGTATTTATTTTGGGCATTTGGAATTAATGCATAAATATTTGCATTGGAAATATATTAATTATATATATTAATATATGTCCAAATATTATGCCAATTATAAAGGAGCTCTGGAATAATATATCTAGCTCCTGCAAAAATTGGCATAAGGTAAATAAATGATTTAATATTTTATTTAAATCAAAACAAATGTCAGAAATTAGAAAAAGAAAAATAAATAAAAGGAGGAGCTTACCTGGGCTCCTCCCTGTCCGGCCCAGCCAGCTGGCCGGCCCAGCCAGCAGGCGGCCCAGCCCGCCTCCCTCCTATGTCGTCTTCGTCCTCGACAGAGGGAGGGGAGTGTGGCCGGCGCGCGCGCGCGCCACCGCGCCACGCCACCTGCTCGCCTGCCTGCCTGCCCCTCCCCTCCTCGTCTCGATGCCCCGGACGACGCCACGCCCTCCCTTGCTCTCTCTCACTCTCCCTCGGTTCTTCCCCCTCCTCTCCCTCGCTCTCTCTCTCACGGCCGAACACCACCATCGCCGCCGTTCGCCATAGCAGCCGTCACCGGCCACCCCTCGCCCCTCCGCTGAGCTCAGGAGCTCCGCCGCGACCCCCTCTTCCTCCCCACCAAGCCAAGCCCCTCCGGAAGCCCTGCATCGCCGCCACGTCGCCGTTCCCCTCCTCGGCCACCGGAGATCGTCGCCGTCGAATCGAGAGCCACCGGACGTCCCCGAGCCCGCTAACCATCCCTGCAGCTCCGCGGTGAGCCACTGACCCGATTCCCCCTTGCCCTGTCGTCCCTAGCATCCTGTAGCTGCCGCCCCCTTGAGCTCCGAAGCTCGCCGCCGCCGTGCCTCGTCGCCGCCGTGGCTGGAGCCGTTGTAGCTCGAAGCCGAGCACACCATCGTGCTCCACACCTCACCAGGAGCACGTAGCACGCACCAACGCCTCCCCTAGCGCCCTGCATCGCCTAACCCGCCGTTGGCCGAACTCCGGCCGCCGCTCACGAGCTCGCCGTCGTCGGTACCGGCCACCACAGGCACGGCCACCACCACCGTTTGACGCGCGGGAGCAAGGGCTCTCCAACGAGCCCAAGCACGGCCTCGCCCGTGCCCTGTAGCGCGTTTCCGCATCGCGCCGCCGTCTCGGGCCTCGCCGGCGTCATGTCGCCGGTGAGTTTGACCCACCTTGACCACGGCAGGACCCCCCCTGTGTCCCTGACAGGTGGGCCCAGCCCTGTTAGCTAATTAGGATTAGCACTAACCGAATCAGTTAAACTAACTACCCCCCTGACACTGACCAATGGGCCCCAGCGCCACTAATTCCTAATTAGAATTAAACTAACCCTATTAAACCCCCCTGTCACTGATGTGTGGACCCCACACGTCAGGTTTGACCCCAGCCAGCCGCAGTTGACCACTGACGTCATGCTGACGTCATGCTGGCGCAATATTTATATTTCTGGATTTAAACTAAATCAGGAAATTCCAGAATATTATTTAAACTTCAAAAATTCATAACTTTTATTCTGTAACTCCAAATTAGACAAATTATATATGAAAAATGATCAGAAAAATCCAATCTATCCATCTGTACTATTTTCATGCATGACTAAGCAAGTTAACTTGATGTTTAATGCAGAACAAGGAAAAGCACTTTAAAAGGCCATGTTTTGAGTTTGAAATTTGAATCTTTGATTCAAATTGGTTCAAACCCCTCTGGTCTTAGTTGCATTAGCCCAACACACTCATATTGCTATGTTTCATGCATGCATCATATTGTTGCACATTGTTTGGTGATGGTTGTGTATCGGTGTCCTTTGCGACAGGTTCTGCCTCCGAGGAGTACCGTGATTACCCTAACGAAGAACCGTATCAGTGCATCGAACCATCAGGCAAGCAACCAACCATTTGATCATATCGATACAATCCCATGTTCTCGCTCCTGCTCTCTTTTACTGCATTAAGACAACGCGTTTCAAACTGCTGTGTGCTACGGTAGTTGAACCCATTTCCTCTGCATGACATGTCATTGCCACAGTAACTAGATGAAACCCACTAGCATGTGTAGGAGTTGATTGAGCCATATGTATGTGTTGTTCCTACCTTGCTATGCCTGCTATGCTTAGGGTCGTGTCAGGTCTGGTTCATCTAGGTGATGGGCTAGAGTGAAATGTTTATGTCGGTAATGAGAGTGGTGTGGTGAACACGATTTGGTAAAGGTATCGATGAGAGGCCATGTAGGAGTACATGGTGGGTTGTTTCATTGAAGCCGACCTTAAGCACTGAGATCTGTATGTGTGATTTAAGATACAGCTAATACCATGCATTGGGCCCTGAAATATGACCCCGCTCGACTTCTTATTCACCCTAGCTCTCTGTCCAGGAGTTGCAAGTAGTTTCTGGTGTTTGTAGTCTACTGGAGGCCGTGGACAGCGCTGACCGTAGGGGTGGGCTGTGATGCGGTAGGTACGTGGCCGGGTGTACCGAATACCCGTTAGGTATCACGGGAACCCTGTTCACATCGTTCGGGGCCGTATGGGAAACCTCGGTAGGACTCCCTGCGGATGGAACCTGGATAGGCGATAAACCTGGACTAGAGGCTTAAGTGTTTAGGTAGGTCGTGGTCTACACCCACGTCGGCTTTCGCTTGAAGTCTGCCGAGCACATGTCGTGTGCAGACGCTAAGTGGTGGAAACATGTATGAAGAAGTACTCCCCTGCAGGGTTATCATAATCTATTCGAATAGCCGCGTCCGCGGTAAAGGACTACTTGGTTGCCTATACAGTTCATAGACAAGTAAATGGAAACTGCTAAAATTCGCAAGATAAGTGTGAGTGCCGAGGATGGCTCTTCCGTAGGAAGACGGAGGTGGATCCTCGGTAGTGTATTGAAGTGGTGAGTAGTGGACTCGTGTGCGCAAAACCATTTCAAGTTGAAGTATCGTAGGATAGTCTAGCCAAGAGTCAAAGCTGGCTTGCTGCAATAACTCCACCAACCCTTCTTGATAATATGCATGTATGTAGGATCTGATGTAAGTCTTGCTGAGTACCTTTGTACTCATGTTGCTATAATCTACATTTTTACAGAAGACGCTGCAACCCCTTCTGATGGGTTCTATGTAGACGTTGACATCAACGAGTAGGCTAAAGGCCCAGGTGGTGACCCTGAGCTTGTGAAGGACCACGTAGTATAGCTAGGCTTTCCAAGCCTCTTTTATTTTACTAGTTGTCTGTACTCAGACAAGTTACTTCCGCTGCTGGTTTGTATGACTGTATGACTTGAATGTTGGGTCGTGAGACCCGTACCTTTGTGTATGTTATGTATGGCTCCCTGAGCCTTAAATAAAGTACTTGTGTCGTAGAGTCATGTTGTGATGCTTCGTTGTATTTGCACATATCGAGCATATTGTGTGTATGATTGAAATGCTTGGTATGTGTGGGATCTGACTACCTAGTTGTTTATCTTTAGTAGCCTCTCTTACCGGGAAATGTCTCCTAGTGTTACCGCTGAGCCATGGTAGCTTGCTACTGCTCTGGAACACTTAGGCTGGCCGGCATGTGTCCTTCTTTGTTCCTGTGTCTGTCCCTTCGGGGAAATGTCACGCATTGAGTACCGGAGTACTGTTAGCCCGCTACAGCCCGGTATACCGGAGTCCTGCTAGCCCAGTGCTACAGCCCGGACCCACTTGCTGATGACCGACACGTTCGAAGCTGGGTCATGGATGCCTGTCCCTGTAAGTCTGTGCCACTTTGGGTTTACGACTAGTCATGTCAGCCCGGGCTCCTTATCATATGGATGCTAGCGACACTATCATATACGTGAGCCAAAAGGCGCAAACGGTCCCGGGCAAAGGTAAGGCGACACCCGTGGGGATACCGTGCGTGAGGCCGCAAAGTGATATGAGGTGTCACCGGCTAGATCGATGTGACATCGAGTCGGGGTCCTGACACACGATTTTGAACAGGAGGGAAAGAAACACATACGATGCAATAGGAGCAGCGCCGTTGGCGTTGAGGTTGTCGCCCATGTCATTGAGGAAGAGGTTGCCGAGGTCGGGGAAGAAGTCGTCGCTACCAGCAGTCGCGAGAGTGCGCTCCCCAAATTTCAACAGGCCTGCCGAATGGAGCGCGGGAGGGAGTGGCTGTAGGGGACGTTGCGGCCGCCGAATGGAGCGCAGGAGTAGCCCACGAAGCAGTAGATGGTGCTCCCCCTAGTCTCTACTCTTATCTCTATCTCTACTACTCTTCTTTGTTTTTTATAATATACTAGTAGTAGTTGTCAAATCGAATAGTACTGCGCCATCCACTGCATGCCCGGCTGAACACGCCTCCTCGCCTCCATCAAACCCCTCTGTTAAACCCGCATAACTAGCTCATAACTAGCTCCAATGGGCTGTGTTGCCACATGACCACCAGATGGTTTGATTGAGCCCAGTCGAGATGGTTTAGTAGGATTATGTGGATATTTCTCAAAAAAAAGAACATGTCAAAAAAGTGAAGCAACATGCAGTTCTTTTTAAATGAACGTACAGTTTTATGGCATGAATACTACTTCCCGCTTTTACAATATTGAACTAATATCGGCATTTATACATCACTGTAATTTCTTTTTCTTTGAATCTATTAGCACATATATTACTTCTTTTCCCTTTTACCAAAATCACTCTGTTAGATTAAGACATGCCTTGCACGTTTATACATACTAGTAAATGTAGGGGTTGTTTGGTTCCTTGCCACACTTTGCCACGCCTAACCTTAGGCAAGTTTGACCAAGTTAGGTAGGTGTTTGGTTCTAGCCACACCTAAGATAAGGATTTTTTTTATGAGCAATGAACCCCACATGTCATAGACACAAAAAGTGTGGCAAGATTCCCTTAGACAAGCCAAAGTATGGCTAACAATTTGAGCAACTCAACTAAGGCAAGTGTGGCAAAAATGATGTGGCGACATATGGCAAAGATAGTCACAATCCAAACAGCCCCGTAGGTTTTTGAATGCGGCAAGGAGGCAAGTACAGCTGGGAGTGTAGCGGGCGGCGCCCTGGGCTAGTGCGCCGCTTCAAATGGCGGATGCAGTGAGAGGTCGCGTCCGCCCTGATCCCCTTGACGGTGCACGTCACCTTGTGTCCAGATCGGAGATGCCACGTGTACCAGATGAATGACTCCAAGCTCGACCACTGTGATGCAAGAGGTGCGAGCCGAGGAACGTTGTTGGAGACACCCTCCTCGTCATCATCTGAGTCGTCAGATCTCACCCACATAATCATTAGGCATGCAGCCGCCTTCATAGACAATGTGCGCAGAAGGAGTAGAGGCGATTGGTACGCACCATGTCGTGGGCACTCCGTACGTGCTCGTGTGCATGCAGCAGGCATGCTTTTCCATCGGTGCTAGCTCTAAGGCCGAGGCTGCGGTCGTCTTTGACTCTGGCTAGTCATTGAGCAATGACGGCAAAGAGGTGCTGCAAGAGATGCGTAGGCGCTGTTGTGTGCGAGTTTTGCTGTAGCACGACGAACCGGACATCACCATAGATGGTGCACGCCTCCATGCAGCCGAGTGTGTGCGCATGCATGTGTTATTCACGTGCATTCTACGGCTGAGTGTGTGTGCATGCATCTGTTGTGTGTGTGTTGTGTGCTCCAAGCTGTGCGCGTTTGTGCATGAGTTGGATCGGCATGAGTTAGTGCATTGGCGTGTGTACATGTGCGGCTGCATGCGTCCTGTACATGTGTGGCTTCTTGCATGGTTATCAATATAAACTAATAAAATATATTCAACTTAGCATCCTGATGTATCGTCTCTAGTGGTTAGCGAAGAGTTCATGTTCTTTTATTTGTTTATAGGTGGGCAGGCGGCAAAAACAGGGGAAACGTGCAAGGTTCCTTACAGACACTCCACCGCGAGGTTCCTTGATCCTTCTCGGTCGTCTGGTATCTATGTTCTTCCACTCTTTTTTTACGTGAGCTTTGTTCATCATTTTGCCAACATGCGAGACATCTAGCATCAAGGTGCACGTGTCATGCAAGAAAATGGAGATAATCAGATAAGCAGTGCATAAGTGAGTCGTGCACTTCGATGGCACCTACTCAACGACGGAGCATGGGATGATAGCCATGACATGGTCGGCCCTTTTTTGGAGAGAGTACGTACTACTAAATAACTTTGATGTGTCCCGTCAACTCGCGGAATGACAAGAAGGTTGCTTACTAGGCCTTCTCCCTCGCCAACGTGTGTGCGGTGGCTCTCAGCACGAGGAGAAACTGTTGCTTACAAGTGGTGGACGTGCAGCAGTTCATTTGGTGTCAGATTGCCAGAAGTACTACTATAGTACCACCATTATTGTTCGACTTCCGAAAGAGGCGAAGAGCCAAGCGCAAGGCTAGCCATAGTGGGAGTAACATAAGTAGGAGTACCTCCTTTTTTTTATTCTAGAAACAACCACACGTGAATATTGGACGGTAGCAGCACAGCAACTGAATCAAAAATCGAAACCTTCCCGCCCGGCACCAGCTGAGCCCGCCGCTCCACATTGATGGCAAGTCAGGGCGACGCGACCTCTTACTGCTTCCGACATTGAAGCAGCACGCCGACTGAGGGCACCACCCGCTGCACGCCCGGCATTTCAGACTACACATACTTTGTGAGACAAAAGGTGGGGCCATTTTTAATGATATAGTATGTTTACCTAATATTAAAGGGAGGAGGCTTTCATAGTTCTCCATACGTCACCCTTTTATATCCGTTGATTGTATTTAGATTGACGGCTGAGATTTAATAAATAAATAATAGATCTAAAGGAGAGAGATCTAAGAGTTTGAGAGACATACGTGAGAAAGAGGGATGTGTGAGAGATTGAGAAAAAAGATACATGAAAGAGATTGAGGCGTGAGAGAGATTGAATTGAATCAAAAAAAAATACGGAGGCGTGAATGAGATTGTCTAGGCTGATTGTGGAGGTAGCCCTGGCATGGCCGTGTAGCAGCCATGTCCTCGGCTAAGACGGCGCGACAGGAGGTTCCACGGCGATGGTGCTTTGGGCTCCGGCGAACGGAGGCGGGCGAGGTAGAAGGTCTTCGAGGTGGGGTGTGTTGCCAACGGCGTTGGTTAGCCTGCCACAGTGGTGGCCTCTGCTGCTAGTGACGCTGGGTAGCTTGCCACGACAGCAGTGTCTGCTGCTGACGGTGGCAGAACTGGTGCGTCCGCAGATGGAAGGAGAGGAAGAAATGGCAGAAAGGGAGGTGGACGTGGCAGAGGATCTCGCCGGAGGGACAGCATCGGGCGGCGGTGTTTCTGGCGCGAGGCAAGCGTGCGAGAGGCGGCGGCGGCCGAACCCCTGTCTCTCTCTCTCTCGTGTGCATGTCTCTGGTGGCTGGGGGACGAGGGAGATTGGGATCAAGCGGGGCTCTCTGGTGCGGCTGGGCCTTGGGCCGAACAAACTAGCTGGCGCTGCTCTCTCTCTCTATTTCTTATCAAATGAGGTGTGAGAGATTTTAAACAAAAAAATTATGGAGACTCGCGTTCGTATCCTTGGAAAAGGGACCATCATAACCAAGAAAACAAAGCAAACACCCATGCTCGGTGTGCCTGCACAACCACCTGATCATATTGCAGGTCATGCGGGGTCAATGGGGTCGCCGACCTAGAACATAATGTGATGGGTTGGTTTCATTCTTTGCTCCATCATTGAATTTTACAAAGATTAAAAATTCTATATTTTTCTCTTCATGAAACAAAAATTCATTAATGTTTCATGAGTAGTATTCTTACGAAGGTTAAGATGGAGACATATCCCATATAGAGAAAAGTAACATGTTAGTGTGGTGTCGTTGGAAACATGAACAAGATGTTGGTATTTGTCACAGTAACATAGAAACATGAGATGGAGATATCTTTAGTTAAAATTTTAAATAATTGTATTTTCCCGTTACGAAGCACGGGCTCATTTATACGTTAGGAAGATGGATGAATCAGGTCAGTTTTTGCAGTTCAGCATGCAATCAAAGCATCACAACAGTTGAACAATACAATATTTGAAGGGATAAAGAATCCATTTTAATTTCTTTGTAGAGGGATTAATGAGTCTGACTAAGTAACTTCGAACTAACTACTATATTTTTAAAATAGGTGTGATTTCGCAATAGATGATTTGAATATGTGAGGATCTTGACCTATGCATATTGGGTTAGAGTTTGTGATATCCTCCCATTGCAACGCATGGGCATTTTTGCTAGTTATACTAAAGGGACTAACTATTGTAAGCAGGCTCCGTATTAGGTCGGTTCTAGATGATGTGTCAACTTCATATAGCCGGATGTTGGCTATACTGAACTTTGGTAGCACCGCACAAAACTTATATGGCTTCATCTACCTACTGTCAGCTAACCTCATGGTGCTCCAGGTATTCCTACATTTGTAACTAGGTACAATCACCACCGCAAGATGAAATAAGCTTATTCGTACGTTGACTTGCTGATTGCAATGCGGAACGATCCTGTCATGTGTGGAGTAGCAAACAAGCGGTGTAGCCGAAGGTGGAAATCAACCAAGGACTTATATATAATCTTTCTTAGGCAGGTCAGTATCCCCTTCATCCAGATGATCATGTTTTGTCATGCCGAGCTATTGATATGTGCTACTGTTTTGCAACACCGTTTAAGTATAGCTATTGTTTTCCTATCTTTTCATATTCAGGATAATGAAGATGATTTCAGAGGAACTGCACAATATGGACTCATGTT
Organism: Triticum dicoccoides; assembly: GCF_002162155.2. Taxonomy (NCBI): domain Eukaryota; kingdom Viridiplantae; phylum Streptophyta; class Magnoliopsida; order Poales; family Poaceae; genus Triticum; species Triticum dicoccoides. The sequence continues at coordinate 114,483,276 of NC_041384.1, read as the reverse complement.
GAGTCATCTCTATTGCCTCATGTGTTTGCTGCAAAGGTGTCAGCATCAATTGCAAGATGAGGCAGCTAGCTAGCTGTGGAGTTGCCAACATCCTCAAAGTGCTCGCAACATTGATAAGAAACAAGCATGCCCAGGAAATTAATGCGTGCGCAGGGAGGCCCTTTGCTCAGAGAAGCATCGACCGATTTTCTTTATTTCCACACCTTCTCATAGCTTTGTATTGGTTATAGTATGGTGAATCATTGAGATGCATAAACATGTTGAACTTTTGTTCTTATGCATGTTAGTATGCATAATGTTTCTTCTAAGGCTTAGTTTAATGTAAATCTTGATTAGCCTGTGAACCTTCACAATCTAGTAAGTATATTGTAGGCCTATTATTTGACACCTCACTTTGCCGCACTACGCAACCAGTGTGAGTGTCTGCATCCAGTACCGCATCCTCTAATTTGGTGGATGCCAAGTTGAAAAAGGTTACCGATGAGTAGCCATAAGCTGGAGGCGTCTCTTTTTTTCTTTCAAATGGGCAGTAAGCTGGAGAGTGTCTCTAATGGGCTGCCTCTAGTGTTAAGGCCCTCCAGTATGAAACATGGGCAGTCGACTGGGCCGATACAAAAGCCTATCCATCTTAAAGCCCATTTGTTTTTGTTTTTTGCAAGGAGAAGCCCATATTTCTTGAAGAGGGGGTGATCCCAGAAAAACCCTCCTTCATCCTCGCTTTCACTTATATTGCAGCTCACTGGACTCTCCCGCTTCCATCGCCCCCCAATTCCCCCCGCTCCCCATCTTCCTCACTCATCCAGAAAACCCCCGCTCCCCTTCTTCCTCACTCGTACAGAAAACGCCTGCTCCTCTTCTTCCACTCCAACAGAAAACCCCAGCCTCCTTCTTCCCCACTCGCACTTCCACTAGACTCATCTCTGGCTACTCTGCTCAAATCTATGAGCTCGGCACGACGCCCATAAGGAAAATGGAGTCGGCTGGCCCCAGCGCCAAGAAGATGAGGCTCCCGCCAGCGGCGACGCTGGTTGTAGATCTCGCAC
>NC_041384.1:114478487-114481899 GCF_002162155.2 Triticum dicoccoides | reverse complement strand
CCACCCTGATCCGAGGAACCGGTAGAATCTCCGGTGGACCGCATCAGCGATATCCCGGACGTCATCCTTGAGGAGATCATCTCGCTTCTCCCCACCAAGGATTGCTACCGCACACAAGTCCTCTCAACTCGGTGGTGCCCTCTATGGCGCACCGCGCCCCTCAATCTCGACTATCGTCAGATATCTGTCCTTCCTGAATTTGATCTCCTCAGAGCCATCGTCTCCTCTCACCAGCAGGGCCTAGTTCAATGCCTCTACATCTCGACACGCTACCTGTTGTCCATACCCGGCACGGTGGATGCTTGGCTGACATCCCCTGAATTCGAAAAACTCCAGCAGTTTGAGTTCTACCATTACCACGAAAGTTTCATACCACGAACATACCAAGAATTCGTGCCCACACCACCGTTGTCCATATCACGGTTTTCCTCCTCTATCCACACCGCCACATTCGCTCGGTGCCATCTAGCAGACGAACTAGTATAAATGCTTCGACTCCCACTGCTAAAAAAACTTCCACTTGTGGTGGTTTATCTGTCAGAGGCCTCACTGCACAGCATCATCCACTCTAGTTGCCCTACCATGGAGTGCTTGCTGATTGTTTTGGGAATAGAAATCCCTATCAGTTGTCTCCAAATAAAGTCGCCTCACCTTAAAAGCATTGGAATTTGTTTTGAAGGACAACAGCTCATCATCGAAGATGCCCCTTCACTTGAAAGGTTGCTCCTTGATAATTGTTATAAACCTTCGCAAATAACTGTCGTCTCTGCGCCCAAACTGGAGACCTTGGGTGTAATTCATTATCCGTTTAATGATCACAAGGAGTTGGTGTTTGGCTCCTCACTTTTTCGGGTACCGTATATTATCATCTACACATTTGTAATCATAAGCTGCATTTTTTGTTTGTGCGCATAAGTTTTATATCATCTTGGAGTACACTTTGGGTACTAATATTATGTTATATGCTCAATGAAGAGTTCGTCCATGGATAGCCTATCAATGTTGCTGGATTCTGTCAAGATCTTATATATCGGAATGTATAGTTATGATCTGAACATAATTATTGGATTGTTGCGATGCTTTCGGTCTCTGGAGAAATTATATATGGAGGTGATGATTTCATGCACACTGAAAGACTATATATATTGTACTAGAATTAACCTTTCAGTTGTTGCTCTTTCAACATACTCTTTTTTCAGACCTTAACTATTTTCAAATCCTCATGTCTACTTAGGTACTGCAAGTACATGGACAAATCATATAACCAATCGGTGGCGTAATTAGCACCAGGATTTTCTCAGTTCTCATGACATTCATTTGAGGACAATAACGATGGAAGGATATGCATCCAACCAGGCAAACAGAAGCTTTGTCACATTCCTCCTGTTGAATGCGAGATTACTATTATCCCTGAGGCTTAAGTTTTACCGCAAGAGATATCTCATGGACGGACACGTTGAAGAGCAAAAAAAGAAGTTTCAGGTGGACAAATGGGCTTCTAAACGTGCTCGGGTTCTATTTACAACAAGTTGTAGTCATCGTGCAATAAATTTTTATGCACGGGATGTTGATTTTATGGATCAGACCGGTCCATTTGTTTGTGACTGTGAAAAAGAGTAGTTGGGTTAGATGTTACTACCATGTTTAATCTGGGTTTTGTCTAAAAATTTGATGAACAATTAATCCTTGGGCTTTTTGTACTGTTTGTAAGCTTGAATTGCATGTTGTTGCCCTCGTACTCCCCTCCACCTGCCACTACACTGCCGCATCTTCCACGGCTGCTGTTCCTTCCCGTCCAAGGCCTCGCCGTCATTCTCCGCCTTGGTTCGCTCGTTGTGCCCGCCTCCGTCTAGCATTGTCAACATGGTCAACAACCAAGAGGAATCAGGAGATGACTGTACGTGGAGAGGCTGACAGTAGGGACACATAGGGTCATTGCATTACGCAAGCAGGTGCCTCGTTATTACAAGCCAGGACAAGTCATCAACGTCTCATCTCACACCGGTGATGCATGGGCCGGCGCGGCGGCGGATTTGTTGAAATTACACAACGAGCGGATAACACCAGGGACCCGGCAGCTCGCCAAGTTGTTTTTTTAGTTTCAGAGATGGAGCTCAACTGCGTGTTGTGCGGGGGCTGTGGCCCGTCTAGCCCACGCTTACGCTTTTATTTAAGCACATGACGAGCCTAGTTGATATTTTTTTTCTTTCTAAAAATGGCTACCCCAGTTCTTTTTTTGGAGAACACCAAAACCGAGGCCTACTTGCTTTTCTCAGCCCTGCTAGGCAGCAAATCTTTCAAGACGAGGAGGGAGGGATGTAAAGTAGTAAGAAATGGGCTTCCCCAGAAAATGGGCTATAAGTTGTAAGAAGTGGGCTGTAAATTTTTAAACCAAAGCCAACCGGCAATTACATTAAAATATCTTTTTTTTCTAGATTTCTCTACTCTCTACTCTTATAAAAACCAAAGCCAATTGGCAATTACATTAAAAGATCATCTTTTCTCCCACAAGATAAACTACTGATACATATGCATCTTCATGTTTCGTGCAACGCACGGGCATCTTGCTAGTTGAGATTTTAAATTTCATTCATTTTTTTGCAGAGAATTGTTTTTTGAATTTTATTTTGATATAATTTTTTTAAAATTATTTTTAATGTGACTCACAATTTCGTGATTAAAAGAGTTCAGACCCCACCGAAATATGAAAAATTTTGTTGAATTTTTTAGCAGTGCCCAGAATATATGGTATGTAATGCTAATAAAAAGAATATAGGCTTCAAATATCCTTAAGAATTAGAAAATGGGCTGTAAATTATTGAAAATAATGGCTAATGGGTTGTATGTTGTTTTCCACAGATTTGGAGGCTGACTTTTGGGCCTACTAGGTTGACAATGACACTGTCCTAAAAAAATTACGCATACGCAAGGCTTTGTCAACTTAGTCAACACAGACCAGTGACTGTTGGATGTCCATCCAATGGCCGCCGTGCTTCTTCAATCTCTGATCTTTCTGCTCTAGCCGCCCAAACCAGCGTCGGCGGGACTGCATGCTCCCTCCTCCCGTGGCTGGTTGTGCTGCCGCCAGGCCATCCCTCTACCCACCCGCACATCCTGTTATTCTCCGGTAATGTCAGCCTCACCCCACAGCCGACCAGTCAGCGCTCATACACCCCTCAGCGTGAGCATCCGCTGCGGTGGCTTCGCCGGCTCTGGGTTGTTCCCTTCTTGGGCCTCGCCCTCGTCCACCACGTTTGTGCTCTCGGGCGGCGAGGTCAACATGATCAGCAAACAACAGCCATCGGAAGAGGCTGACAGTAGGGGTCCACACAAGGAAATGCCTCCTTATTACGCGCAAAATAAAGACTCGTCCACCTGACAGCTGAGACCCACCGGAAGGGCCTCTGTATTT
>NC_041384.1:114459207-114478363 GCF_002162155.2 Triticum dicoccoides | reverse complement strand
GCTGTCAGCTCGGACCCACCAGCTATATCTTCACACACAAGGAAGTGCCTCCTTATTACGCACAAAAAATGAATACTCCCCTTGCTAGCTGGGACCCACCATTGTGGGAGGCTGACTTGTGGGCCTACTAAGATGACGGGGATGGAGGGCTTTGTCAACTTAGTCAATATGAACGATTCTAGATCCAGTGACTGTACGGTGTCCATCCAACGGTCGTAGTGCTTCTTCATCCTCTGGTCTTCTTGCTCCAGCCGCCCAAACAAGCGTCGGCCGTGCCGCCGGCTCCTGCCTCCCGTGTTCGGTTGTGCTGCCACCCCTGGCCATGCCATCCCTCTATACTCACCCACACCTCCTGTTATTCTCCAGCGACGGCAGCCTCACACCGCAACCAAAGCAGTCAACCCACGTACTCCCCTCCACGTGGGCATCCACTGTCGCGTCTTCCCCAGCTCCGCGTCGTCCCCTTCCTAGGCCTCGCCATCATCCACCGCCCTGGTGCTCTCGGCGCAGCGTGGTCAACGTGGTCAAGGAACGACTTCTGTCGAAAGAGTGCTGTACGTGGAGAGGCTGACAGCTGGGTCCATGGCCGTAGCAAGGAAGTGCCTCCTTATTACGCGGAAAATAATGATTCCTCCACCTGACAGCAGGAACCCATCGGACGGGCCACCGTATTTCATGAAAAAAAATTCCCCCCTGACTGCTGAGACCCACCAGGTACATATTCGCATGCAAGGAAGTGTCTGACAATCAGGACCCACTCGGTCGAAGCGTACGTAGCGCTGTCATTCTGGTCGCGAACGTGTACGTACATACGATCGGTCTGTCTATAGGCTGCAGCGATGAACCGTGACCGTGTAAGGAAGGGCACATGCCGTAGTAGAGGCACGCACGTGTGGTAGTAGAGGCGCGCACGTAGCATGTACACGTATGTACAGCAGCCAGGGTGCAAGGAAGTAAATACGGCCACATACATACATATGGGCGGGGTCTCGAACGCCTACTCACGCATACGTATGGCTAGGGCTCGTGTACATGGCTGGGTCAGAACAGAGAAGCTGCGCCGTCGTCGTGTTCATGGGGAGGGAACCGGCTAGGTCGGAACGAATGCGTCGTCGTGTTCATCGGGAGCCAACCGGCTTGGACAGAACAACCGATGGAAACAAGGCCTGGCGTACTGCAGAATGGAGGAAACGGCCTTGTGTTCGACTGGCCACGGTGGAAACAGGATTCTGTTCATCGGGAGGGGTCTGGCGTACCGCAAAATAGAGGAAACAGACCTCCTACGGTGGAAACGGGGTTCTGTTGATCGGTAGGGGTGTGGAGTATCGCAAAACAGAGGAAACGGACTTGTGTTGGAGCGCTATGGTCGAAACGGGGGTCTTGTTCATCGGGAGGGGTGTGGCGTACCGCAAAACGGGACTCCACGGGATACTGTTCATATCCACCGCCGACCTCCTCCAGCCTCCACGGGCTCCTGTTCATCCACCGTCTACCTCCTCCAGCCTCCACAGGCGACTGTTCATCCATGGGCTCCTGTTCATCCAGCCTCCACCGTGCGCTCCTCCACCGGCTACTGTTCAACCAGCCCTCTCCACGGGGTCCTGTTCAACCACCCCTCCACGGGCTATTGTTCATCCAGCCCTCCACCGGCTACTGTTCATCCAGCCTTCCACGGGGTCTTGTTCATCCACCGGCTCGATCGATCGGGGTACTGTTCATCCAGTGGCAACAGCCTCTACTACCACAGGGTCCTGTTCATCCAACCCCCCACCAGGAACTGTTCATCCAAACCCCCTCAACAACGCTCACTGTTCATCCAGAGGCAGCATCGATCGGCTTCGGTTACCAGCAGTAGCGAAGGAATCACACTCGGGTTCAGTTAACAGCAAGGGATCGATCGATCGCTCAGGTTCAGTAATGTGTAGCCTACAGTGCAATCGCTCGGGTTCAGTTAGAGCCCAATGCCTCGCACACACACGCGTACATACGAGAGAAACGTGCATCGCTCGGCCCCCGACCACCCACCGTAACTGGGAACTCCCTAATATTTTCCTCGCCCTCGCTTCTACCATGGTTTTTTTGTCATGGACGGCCCAAAGAATGTCATGCAATTGCGTCTCCAGCCCGCCCAGGACGAAAAGCCCATTTTCTGTCATGATTTTTTGTCATAGAAGTAGGACCCTACCACATCTATGATGATACCGGGTTTTGTCACAATTATCGTCATAGAAGTGTCATAAGTATGACAGAAAAAAATTCGTTCGACCCTAAATGTCACTGATGTGTCTTTTTTTGTAGTGTAACTGTTTGGTTAATTGTCTGATCTTCTATTAGGAGTATGTTATATTGTGCAATGTGGTGCTCGGTTAATTTTGGTTCATTTGTTGTGGTGTTTAGTTAACTGCTTGGTTCGATTCTGCAATGTGATGTCCAATTGTCATGGGTAGAATTTTGTATTGTTGTGCATGTGAGGAATAAATTGAATTTGGCTGCACTTAATACATGAGAAACATATACAAGTGCTATATTTTCTAGTTCTTAATCATGCTTGGTTTGGTTAAATGGGTTTTCCATGTGGCTTGAATTAATCTGATGAATCTGCAATGTGCTTATTTTTCATCAACATATTTTACTGATAGCATGTGAACCCTTACTTAACCTGATGACTAACTACCTTATATGTGTTGCGGGGAAACAATGGGAAGCACTGAGGTTTACAATCGAGGTTAGCACGTGCATGGTCTTTTGTCTAATAGCACATTATTGTGCAATTGCAGGAACCATTCTAATATTTTGGTTTTTAAGAATTTGGTCTTGCACATGTAGGTCCTGCTGTCAAAGGTTTTGACCCACTGTTCGACCCTTTTTTCATATGGGGAAATGAGTTGTCCATGAATATCAATCAAATCAAGAAACTCAGAAAGTTTGTTAGGATAAATAAATTAGCGACAAAAAACAACAAGATCTTTGTCTGCACAATGAAGAAGACATCAGTTCACTACAAGATGGTACTAACTATTATACCTTGCCTTTTTTTATTCCTTTGCCCCATTTCCAATATAGAGAAGATATTTATGCACCATCCTTGTTTTCAGGCCTTTCCAAAGCAGTTCATTGATGATTACCTCTCAACCCACCTCTATGGTCAGGAGGCGAGGAAGGTTTTCATACAACACCCACAGTTCAATATTGAAGTGTTCCTGAAGAGGACGAAGGACGGATGGTCAATCATCCATAGGCACTGGCCTAAAGTTGTAGAGACCTTCAACATGAATGAAGGCTCAATATTCGCCTTCCGCTTTAGCAGTTTTCTAGATGAGATGCATCTGTCTATATACCGTCTATGATGCTAATTTCGAAAGGTTTTATATGTTGCATGTGAAACTTGATGCTGGTGTAGTTGTGTAATGGGGTAGCTGAGTGCTGAAGCTATATCATGATGTACTCTGATGTATTTCAATTATGAAATTCTACTTCCTTAATATGGAAATGAAATATATTATGTGCTTAATATGAATGTCAATTAGATTAATAAATGGTTTATTAATAATAGGGCAATTAGCTTGCTAATGGCGAATTAGCCTGCTAATTGGGTTTTTCTATTGCAAATGGTTGTTGAAAAATACCATGGGCGATGACCTCAGGCAACACACACAGTTTCTAGGAAGAAACCGTGTTGGATCAATGAACAATCACACACGACTTTCTCTTGAAACTGTTTGCGTTAGGCCACCTTGCGCAAACGTTTACCACATAAAAACTTTGTGTGATGGACAGCCTTTGCCACACAGTGTCTTCTACAGAGCGTGTGTGATACATTCAATAACGCAAACGATTTAACGGGAAAAATTGTGTGTGATGTACCTGTGAACGGAAACGTTTTCCTTGGAGCGACTGTGTGGGATGTACATATGAACGTAAACATTTAGCGGGGACTGAGTGTGTGGGATGTACTTGCGACCGGAAACAATTTCGCCCTATAATTGTATTTTTTAGCTCTATTGTACGTATTTCCATATTTGAGCGCTCGTCGGTCGCACACGACCTCATTTTGCCGAGCGTGTGTGCCAGGAGGGCATATCCCCGACGGTTTCTGGGTCGTGTGGAAGGACCCCCTATCGCCCACACTGACTAGGCGATGGTTCCAAATGCCTTCGCGGAAAGGGGTTAAAATCATTTGTATAGGACAGACGCGTACTAGTGTAGTAAGGATGAAATAATTGGTCGTGTTTCTATTGTTGTGCCTCCTACTGATCCTCTAGAACAATATCTGCTAGACCATGAAAATGATTTACATATGCATGAAAGAAATGAAATAGATCAGATTTTCTTTGAGTGTGAATGCCCTCTGCTTGGCATATAAATCACATATGTGAATTTAATCATGTGGTCCTGATTACTTAGATAACATGTATATGAATTATGTCATGTGTTCATGTTTAGTTAGTCATCATATCTTTAAATTATGTTATGCTATGCTATCCAGTTTAGATAGACATCATATATCTGAAATTATGTCATGCTATCTGTTTTATTTAAACAATATACATGTCAATTATTTAATGCCCTCTTTTTTCCACACTATCTATTGCATCTGTCTCTCATACAATGTCTGTACATTCAATTATGTTTCCTGTTTATCGGCCATTTGAATTGGAGCGGGTGATGGCAGTATCTAGCGGAGTAAAAACACGGTATTCAAATAAAATAGTGCTACCTCTTGGTGGAGATAGCACCTCGGTTGTGCATGCACGAGAACCAGCCCTACCACACATAACCCAGACTCTCGCAGATTTTACCCCTACTGCAATGAATAGAGAACCAGCTTCACCCAATCTAACCCCAACCCCAGCAGATAGTAACCCAGTTCCTATTGACACAGCACCATCTCCACAAATGCCCAAAGCGCCAGTACTACCATGACGAACCCCAACTCCACCAGTTAGTACACCTATTCCTGTGGAGGAAGCACAACCAGCCATTCATAGTTTAGCATCCATCGCATTTGATGTTGTTAAATCCTATGTGTGTATCTTCCCATCATGGAAATATTATACTGAAGATGAAGGAAAATGCCAGTTGCAGGTGTTTGTCCAGGAGTTATGTGTAAGTAATGTTATTCATGGCAATCACTTTGCTTTGTCCCATACATTCTACCTCCATGATGGTTATAATATAGCAAATTTTCCCATTTTTCTCTATAGAGAAGGACCGATTTGGAAACTCAAGATAAGGTAACCTATGCTAATACCTCTGCTATCTTCAAGAATGCTTGGTGGCAGTATCGGAATTACCTGAAGAAAAAGTACTTCACTCGCAAAGAAACTCATCAAATTCCCTTACATTCTCCTGAGACACATTTACTAGACGATGACTGGGAACGCCTTGTTCTGTACTGGTCCCGAACCAAGAATGTGGTAAGGTCTATGAGCTCATTTTTTAAGTACTATATGCTTGCATCTTACTGTACTCTGTTCATGTAGAACAAGTGCTTAAACCTGAAGAACAAATGTTCTCATTTAAGATTCCATTGCTATCATGCATACAGCTTTGCTCTTGTAACATTGTATTTACTCATACAAACTTATTTTTAAATTGAAGGATCCAACCGAAACTCCAATGGCAGAACAGGTATGTTTACGCATGTTTCTTTAACATGTTTTCTCTTATAAATAGCTCTGTTGATTTCAATTTCAATTGTGTATACAGTTGACTTCTCATATCATGCACATTACTAGCATCACAACAGAGCCAATAGTGTTGTTGTACATGTAGACCCATGGTACCCATCTGAAATCTTGTTGTGCCGTGTAGTTTCCCACACTTTGTATTCTTTCAATGCTGCTTTCTCTTGAACTGATATGATTTGAACCGTGTCTCTATTTTGATTTGGCAAGACAATGTAGTGATCATAGGACATAGATATATGTTTGCTTGATGCTTTTATAATGTACTACTTGGCAATAGAAGACTTGGTAGTTTAATCTTGTCCACCTTACTAATGAACTGGTTTACCGAAATGAGTTTCATATACTAGTACATGCTAAACCTGTTATGTGTCTGTGTGTTTCTTCTTTTAGAATGCTGATAGAATATTGGGGAAGAGTGACTTATTAAGCAATGGTAAAGGAAGTAATACAGATAAGGTTCAGGATAGTGAGACATCCTTGTTGGTCTCCAACAAAGCTGATAAAACAACTAAGGAAAACTATCTTGAAGACAGTGAGACAACCCCAAAGTCCTGTCTTGGTTTAGTGTTCGAGTTACTGGCCACTACCGCTGGCACAAGCTATTCAAACTCACTGTCTGAATCAGTTTGGTTTCTTGAGTCTCAACTACAAGCTGAAAGACATTGATCAGATGTGCTGCGACAAGAAGCGGAAGGACTGCGAAAGTCCCTGGAGCATTCAGATGCATACTTTCTGGTGTAACAGCAAGCGTTGGAGGATTTTAGGGCCAAATAGGAAAAAGCTAATAAGCTTGCTAAGCTTATTGCCAGCATGGTGGATACCCAGGATAACGTTTCTTGAGCTCTTCTGAAGTTGTTTTAGTTATGGACTTGTTTTGTTGCTTTGCACTGTGGCCAATTTAGACGCCAGTGTATGTAATATGCTGCTTTGTTCCCTATATTTGCACTGGTGGCGAACTTTGATGCCCAGTGGATGTAATATGTGTAATAGCCGTAATAGCCTAGCGTTAGTTGCTTGGTTATTTATTCCCTTATTGTCTTGTTTAGTTATTTGCTTGTAGTCACTTCAGTTCTTTTTCCACATTTTTCTAGTGGCCACAATAACCTATTTTTGGTAACTAGGCCACGATAACCATGACAACACACGGACTGTTGTAACCATGGGCCTCCTGCGGGCCGTAGGATCCATGGGCCTTCTATGGGTAATAGGATCCATGGGCCTTCTACGGGCCATAGGATCCATGGGCCTTCTACGGGCCGTAGGATCCATGGGCCTTCTACGGACCGTTTGATCCATGGGCCTTCTACGGGCCGTAGGATCCATGGGCCTTCTACGGGGCGTATAATCATTTCACCAAACATGGGTCGTACTATTCGTGGACCATAACGGACCGTTAATAGGCCGTATTTGAAAATGCTATGAAAATAGCCCAACGGGTTGACGAGCCACAAACGGACCGAATGTAACTATGGGCTGAATTTGGCCCACAAACGGAACAGGCCAGTAATGGACCGTAACTAACGGAATTCTAGAAATGATCCCAAGAATAAATGGGCCCTTAGAAGGCCAAAAGTTGACACGGGCTGGAAACGGCCGACGGAATAATGGGTCGTTAATGGGTATAAAGCGATACAATGTTCATTATGGGCCAGTTTCATCTCGGGCCTTTAATGGGCCAAGAGTTACAAAGGGCCTCCTATGGGCCGAAAGACGTCATGGGACATACATGGGATGAAAGTTACAATGGGCTGGTATCATATTGGACGACCCAGATGACGCTACTGGGCCAAATTCCGGTAGGCCGTGAGTTAGCGGACTGTAAATGGGCTATATGCGAACAGGCCGTTAATAGGCTTTCTGTGGGCCGGCCCGCTACCTTTTTACCAAGTCAAACGGGATAGCCTTTTCACAGGAATGGGCCTCTATTGGGTCGTGCCACATGTCGATGAATCATAGGCGCATTCGGTCCAATGAGTGGATGACATCTGTCCCAACGGTGAGCCGACACGTGGTTACTCTGGCGATTAAGAATTTTACACGTGGAAAATCCCCATTGGTCCGGGCTGTTAATGGGTTATTGGATCCAAACCGGAACCCGGTAGCTTAACGGCGACCCGCTACGATGGATGCCACGTGTCGGTCACCCTTGACGAAAGCACTTCTGTGACGCACGATTTATCGTCATGGAAGTGGACACTTCCGTGGTGATAATTTTGGTAATGTCATGGAACACTTCTACGACAGCACAGGTATGACTATCTTGATTCTGTCATAAAATCGTCATGGATGTACATGCATGACAGAAAACGTGACCTACTATGACAAACACGTATCATCACGGAAGTGCATTTTTTTGTAGTGCAATTTCATTCTTTCCCAAGATTGCGCAACATGTTCATGCTCAAGTTGCTTAAAATTCATGATTTGTGTCCCAAGGGAAATAATTTTCATGGGCGGAAAATACTTAGTAATAAAAGCATCTTTGCACTTATCCCAAGAATCAATACTATTGCGAGCCAAAGAAGAAAACTAAATTTTTGCACGATCTCGCAAAGAAAATGGGAATAATTTCAACTTCACAATATCATTGTCCAGATCTTTTTTCTTTTGCATATCGCATAAGTCCATGAATGTGTTAATATGGGATGCGGCATCCTCACTAGGGTACCGGAAAATTGATCTTTCATAACAAGATTCAACAAAGCGGCATTAATATCACAAGACTCCGCACTGCTGGCAGGAGGATCAATCGGAGTGCTAATAAAATCATTGTTGTTGGTATTGGAGAAATCACACAACTTGGTGTTATCTTGAGTCATCGTGACTACGCAACAAGATTGCACTCAAAAATAGATCTGGCGAGAAAAACGGCGAATGAATAAGAGGGCGAATAAAACGGCAAACTTTTGTGAAGTGGGGGAGATGAAAATGAGAGGCAAATGGCAAATAATGTAAATCGCAAGGAGATGATATTTGTGATTAGGAACCTGGTAGATGTTGATTATGTCTCCCCAGCAACGGCGCCAGAAATTCCTTTTGATGCGGCTTGAACTACGTTGGTACTTCCCCAAAGAGGAAGGGATGATGCAGCACAGCTATAGTAGGTATTTACCTTAGTGATGAGACCAAGGTTATCGAACCAGTAGGAGAACCACGCAACACTACGTAAATGGTACCTGCACACAACGAACAAATACTTGCAACCCGACGTAAAAGAGGGGTTGTCAATCCCTCCCGGGTAAAAAGATAGATAAAATTGTAGTGGATTGGATAAATAGATCTCGCGGGAACGCGAGATAAAATAAATAACAATAAATTGCAGCAAGGTATTTTTGTGTTTTTGGATTAATAGATCTGAAAATAAAAGCGAATAAAAATAGATCTCGAAGGCAAATATGATAAAGAAGAGACTCGGGGGCCATAGATTTCATAAGTGGCTTCTCTCAAGAAAAATAGCATCCGGTGGGTAAACAAATTACTGTTGGGCAATTGATAGAACTTCAAATAATCATGATGATATCCAGGCAATGATCATTATATAGGCATCATGTCCAAGATTAGTAGACCGACTCCTGCCTGCATCTACTACTATTACTCCACACATCGACCGCTATCCAGCATGCATCTAGTGTATTAAGTTCATGGAGAAACGGAGTAATGCAATAAGAACAATGACATTATGTAGACAAGATCTATTCATGTAGGAATAGACCCCATCTTTTTATCCTTAATAGCAACGATACATATGTGTCATTTCCCCTTCTGTCAGTGGGATTGAGCACCGTAAGATCGAACCCATCACAAAGCACATCTTCCCATGGCAAGAAAAATCGATCTAGTCGGCCTAACTAAACCAAAGATTTGAAGAAGAAATACGAGGCTATAAGTAACCATGCATATAAGAGATCAACTCAAATAACTTTCATGGATAAAAACATAGATCTGATCATAAACTCAAAGTTCATCGGATCCCAACAAACACACCGCAAAAAGAGTTATATCAAATAGATATCCAAGAGACCATTGTATTGAGAATCAAAAGAGAGAGAGGAAGCCATCTAGCTACTAACTACGGACCCGTAGATCTACAGTGAAATACTCATGCATCATCGGAGAGGCACCAATGAGGATGATGAGCCCCTCCGTGATGGTGTCTAGATTGGATATGTGGTTTCTGGAGCTTGCGGCAGCTAGAATTATTTTTCATCGACTCCCCTAGGGTTTCTGGAATATTGGGGTATTTATAGAGCAAAGAGGCGGTGTGGGAGGCCACCGAGGTGGGCACAACCCACCAGGGCGCGCCTGGGCCTCTAGGCGTGCCCAGGTGGGTTGTGCCCTTCTTGAGGCACCCCTATGGTACTTCTTTGGCCCATCTTGTGTCTTCTGGCCCAGAACAATTCTCCAAAAAGTTTCACTGCGTTTGGACTCCGTTTGGTATTGATTTTCTGTGAAGTAAAAAACAAGCAAAAACAGCAACTGGCACTGGGCACTATGTCAATAGGTTAGTCCCAAAAAATGATATAAAGTTGCTATAAAATGATTGTTAAACATCCAAGAATGATAATGTAACAGCATGGAACAATAAAAAATTATAGATACGTTGGAGACGTATCAGGGAACACATACTTCTCCTTTGCTCCTAGCTTCTTTGGGAAGTACTTCACTATTTCTTCTTCGCTAATTCTGAAAGTTACTTTCCCTTCGGAGCAGTCCAGCACTGCCCCCTGTGGTATTCAAAAATGGTCTACCAAGGATAATTGATAATTTTTCATCTTCGGGCATGTCAAGGATAACAAAATCAGTAGGTATAACATGCCCATCTAATCTTAGTGGAACATTCTCAGTCACTCCCACTGGCTTCTTTGTGGACTTATATGCCATCTGCAAGGTTATGCTTGTGGGCATACATTCTGCTAAATTCAATTTGTGATAGAGAGTTAGAGGCATCACACTAACACCTGCCCCTACATCACAAAGAGCATTATTTATATCAAGATTACCTATTGAACAAGATATGGTGGGTATACATGGGTCTCCCAACTTTTCCAATATCTTGTTCAAAAAGGGATACTCTGTTATTGTGGCCACATGTTCCTTTAAATTCGTACTTCTCTTATTGTTAATGATGACACGCATTAACATGGCAAAAAGTAGGAATCTTTAATATATCGATTACAAGCATCAAAACTTTAAGATCGGCTATTGCTTGTAAAAAGGAGGAATAAAGTGCATCATTCGAAGGTGGCCTGGCAGCTTTGGGGTAAGGAAGTGTTTTCTTTGTTTTACCTTTGTCTTTCTCCTTTTCCTTACCTCTTTATTAATTCCTTATTGCTTGGCTACTTTCTCCACTGGTGGGATTAGGTGGTCGGGTGTTCCTATCCACCCTTGGTTCTTCGGCTCTTTCACTTCCGGAGTCTTTTCCTTACCTCTTTATTTATTCCTCGTTGCTTGGCTACTTTATCCACTGGTGGGATAAGGTGGTCGGGTGTTCCTATCCACCCTTGGTTCTTCGACTCTTTCAACTTCCAAAGTTACTTCTTCTTTGTTATTGTCACCATCTACTATTTCAGCATTCGAGTCAACTTCTTTGCCAGCTTCTGCTTGATTGTTGTGGGCATCCTGATGGACCTGTTCTTCTAGTTCTACCTCACCAAAGAGAAGTTCTCTGTTCTCTTGAGTTTGGCTTTGACTCTCTCTTATTCTTTGTTCTTGCTCCTTCTCTTGCCATTCTGAGCCTTTAGGTTCATGTGGTCTTTTACCAGTATGAGTCAAAATTTCATTAGTAGAAACAAGATTATCTTTATCTAATTGAGCAAGAACCAAAGATTGAGTTTCAGAAATTTGAGAACATTGAGTTTCTATCATATGATAGTGTTTATCGAGATTCTTTACCACTTGAATTAACCCTTCTACCTCTCGATAAAGGTAGGTTATTACTTTCTCATTATGGTAGATGCACCTTCAGAAGTCTCTATTGAAGTTGTCTTGATTAAATTTGAACTTATTCATTGTATCTTGAAGTTCATCCTCCTGACAATAGATACTGAATATATCCACTTTTTCATTAATAACTTGTTCAACAGGCTCACCTTTCTCTTGAGTAACCTTTTTAAATTCGTTCATGTCTTCAATATGATATTATTTTCCAGTAGGCTTGATTGGCTCCTCGATATTTCACTGTTCTTGTGTAGACACAATTTTCTCTATAAGTTATTTCCCTTATTCAAGAGTTAAAGACATAAATCATTCTCCTACAATTAAATTAAGAATGGATTTTGATTCCTTGTTAATTTGATGATAAAACATATGAAGTATAACATATTGAGCATAATCGTGGTTAGGGCATAAATTCAAGAATTTAGAATATCTCTCTGAAGCTTTATATAAACTTTCGAGCTTGGGATAAATTTAGCCATGAACTTTTTAGCACACATAAGCCAGCTGGTTATGCTCCCTTGAGGCAATCGATTAATTATACCATTTCTAAGCATCTTCCTTAACCTGAAGAGTCTTAATAATATGAATTCTCGTGACACATCCTTTTGTTTAAAAGTTCCACATGAAGTATCAAAAAACATGAGATGTGCTTGAGGGTCTTCTTCAGTTCCTGCAAAGGCATGCTTTCTAAGTTATTCAATAAGATCACGGTCAATCGAATACTCTTTGTCATAATTGGTAGTATACACTATAGGAGATCTGGAAGTTAATACTAGAGCTCAATGATCCCTAATAGTTTTCTTTGGCTTCGGAGTAATCAACATTTCTACAAACAAATTGTTAAGCTCAACTGTTTCACTATTTTTTGTATTTTTCTATTAAAGCTTGTTGCTCCTGAGGAAAATGAGCAATATAATCTGGTAAGTATGTTATCCCGAACGAGTAGACCCCCTGTGACTTACAAGAAGCATATAAAATAACAACACCTGCAAAAATAGATACAAAACAAATACTCTGTGCTTAGCTCCCCGGCAACGGCGTCAGAAAATGCTTTAATGTAGCACTTTTGCAGAAGTATCCCAATGAGTAATCATCCCAACGAAGAGCGGAGGAGAGTATTTATAGTGGCGCTTTTGTCGCACACAAGGTGTCACGGATCTTGTGTGAATTAACTGCTTGTGCTTCTGCAAATATTGTTACTGTCTTGAATCACGGATAAACCAGATTTGGCAAGTATAAAATGGCGTTTGAAGTAACAACTGTAAGAACTACTAAAAGAGAATAACATGAGTAAGGCTAAAAGTTGTGTTTCCTGCAATGAAGAGATTAGGCGCAAAGAGATTTTAGTTCATGGTAAGAATGTATAAAGTGTGCAAGTGCGATGGTAATACTAATTACCTTGTGTTGTACTCGTAGCATTTGATATATGTGTTTTGTAGGAGGATAGCCCTAAGGTTATGAAACTCCTCCACGCGGGATTATATTTCATTCTATGGTTCTACTTCACCGTTGACATAGAGTGGCCGTCTCCACAATTAAGGTCCTTAGACCGGAACCAAGCATTAAGTTTAATGGATCACCGTTATCTCATATTGTCTTCGGTCCTCATAGATTATTAGATATATCTCCACTTGTCACATCAAAGGTCATAGGTTTCCTAAACAATATGTGTTACATGTGTAGGTCTTGAGATCATGTTGCCTGGGCCCTTAAATTGGAAAACATGCATAGAGTTCACCATAGTGCAACAACATACTAGATAGATCACGCTACTATGAATGCAAATGACAACATATAGAATAGGCACAGATTAATCTTACCACTTACCTACATCTCCCATGCCTAGGGGAATTACTCACACATCATAAGAGGGGAATCAATCACAACAGAGATAAAACCCATGAAAACCATGTCGATTATACTATGAAGATCCACAATAAGATGAAATGGGTAATTCAACTAATCTTGATCTCCAAATGAGATTGGTTAGAGTTGGAATTGTTCTCCCAAATTGGAGTTCTTCTTACAATAGTGAAATGGGTGATATGATGATGGAGATGAAAGCACCAAAACTAAGAAGATCTTCGATGGTTCCTCAGATCCTCTCTTCTCCTGTTCTGGGTGGTGTGGCGGCGGCTAGGGTTCTCTCTCCCTCCTGAGCCATTCACGAAAGAGGCTTGTATAGATGTGGCAGAACTGATGGTAGTCCATACGACCGCTCATATGAATGCTTGTGGTCGTATGGAACACTGTCTTTTGCTCTGTTGCGCCTGATGACATGAATCTCTTCATGGAAGTTGCTCCATTTGGCTTGACTTATAGAAATCCCTCTTAGTTTCCTTCCATAATTGATGTTTCCTGCCAAATATTGGGAAAATGGATTTTCTTCTCTTTCGAGGGATTAGCGTTAGCAATATCTGAAGAGTAATAGGAATCTGATGAAACCAAGCAAGAATCACTAGGAAAACATCACAAATTCTTGAGCCATCAGACACACGGGGTCTCGTCAAGTTCCTTTCACCATGATTCATTAAGTTACCATTCATTGATTCGATAAGTGTTGTGTGGGTGGACTGGAGCTAACATACCATCCTTACTTGAACAAATACCTACTTATGATTATACCCTCCATGCAGGCATCCACAAATACAAGAGAAGCAATTAAGATTAATCTAACCATAGCAATCTTTGGAATTGCTTTAAATTCTTTTGATAAGATGCCATTTGTAATCAATTTGTGTTTAATTATAAAGGAACCAGTAGAAGAAGCATCAAACATTTCAATATCTCGCAAAGGAAGTCTTGCATAAAAACTATTGACAATAATATCTCTAGAGAGCCCACGGTTGGGGAATTTGAGTATTAGTTCTTTAAGCCTCCCCCATGCTTGAGCAATACTTCCTCCATCATGAGGCCAAAAATTAAAGATATAATTCCGATCATGATATGAACCAAATGCATAGGATAATTTTTTTAATGGAAAGCACACTTGAGCCACTTCCAGTACCATGAGTGTGGATTATCCAATAACCTAAACCATACCAATGAATTTACCTCCAAATATAAAGGAAATAACTTCTTATTAAATTCTTTCTTCGTGAAACCTGGAAGCTTAAATAAACCATATAGTTCTAGTATAACAAGCATGTGCATATCAGGATGAATAGTTCCATCTCCTGCATAGTAGTTAGATTGTACTTGCTCCAGGATGCCAGTAGGAATTTCAAAGTAAACATTTTCAGTAGATGGAGGTTCCTCCCTAGGCACTTGTGCACGTGGAGAAGTGTCGGTACCGTGACTATTGGGTTCATGGATCCAATTGTGCATGGGCCACAATAGCCTCCTTGGTGGAGAAACCAACAAAGGAAGCCTCTAACAACCAAACTCCTATCACAAATCTGTGGTGGTATGCAGATCTTCATGAAGACTCTTGCTGACTACAAAATCCAGAAGAAATCCACATCCCATTGTGGGTTTAGGACCACGGTGGTATGCAGATCTTTGTCAAGATCTGTCACATCTCACCACACTGGCAACAAGGTGCGCTAGGGGAAGTTTCCCAAGCAACCCGGCAATGACTCAAGGCAAGAGGAAACCCTGGAATGACCATCACCTATAGGAACACCCATTCCATGTGGCTCACGCCCGGCAAGCGAAGATAGCAAGCCACCGCACCCAACTCATGGTGTGCTAGATATGTGCATACAGACCTCGCATGACACGTGTTGACTATGTAGGTGTGCCAGTTGAGTTACAATAGCGTGGGGGCTGATTCACCACTCCACTTACCACGTTGCGAACACCTGTGTTAGTACGTGTCGCACTAACACCAGGTAAACACCTAAAGCAGCAGTGACAAGACGGGCGTTCATTCCTGGAAGCTAGAATACGGCAACACCTCATCAAGCATTTAATGCACTCACCTAATTGTCAAAGTTATGTACAGACTATCGTAGCTACTATGGTACCCCTTGGACTATAAAAGGAGGAATGAGATACTAAAAAAGTGAGGCTGGTTGGACACTTAATAGATACACTTAGGAGTTCAAGGCATCCTTTCCCGGTAAATTCTTTTAGCTCTTTGTCCACCACCATAACTAAAATCATAAATCATGAGTAGGGTATTATGCAACATGCGGCCCGAACCTGGGTAGATCGTCGTGTGATCTACATGTTTTCTATTGGTGTTGATTCACGCTTTGCGCCCCATGCCACGAATCGGCAAAGGGTCACCTTCTGTCTTTGGTGTCTCGTGTGTGTTCTGCACAGCGCGACAATAGTAAGTCACTCCAAACAATCCTCTCAAGGGATTATTTTCCATAGTGAAGCAAAAGAGCAAACAATAATAAAAACATCACGTATAGCAATAAAAAATCCTTACCAAGAGTCATACACTCCCCGACAACGACTCCAGAAAAGAGTCTTGATGGCCAACAAGTGTAGGGGGTCTATCATAGCCTTTTTGATAAGTAAGAGTGTCAAACCCAATGAGGAGCAGAAGGAAATTGGCAAGTAGTTTTTAGCAAGGTTTCACTTTAAATGTTGTAAAGATAGTTTGATAGATAGTGTGATAGCAAGATAATTTGTAACAAGATAAGTAGGAACAAAAGTAATAGAGTGCAGCAAGTGGCCCAATCCTTATGTATGCTAAGGACAAGCTGGTGGTGTTTCTTATAATAGACACACAGGAATCTCGTCAAGTTACTTTCACCGTGATTCATAAAGTTACATTTCATTCGATAAGTGTTGTGTGGGTGGACTGAAGAGAAGGTACTGTCCTTACTTGAACAAATACCTGCTTATGATTATACCATGCATGCAAGCATCCACAAATACAGGAGAAGTAATTAAGATAAATCTAACCATAGCATTAAACAATAGGATCCAAAACATCCCCTCACGTAAGAATTCATAAACTAGGATTTGGGTTTCTATCACTCTCGCAACCCATCATCTAAAAACTAATTCAACAATGTCTTCCCCTAGGCCGAAGGATGATGAAGTGTCATGTAATTCACATAACACAACATATCATCAAAAATTATAAACGTTAATCAACTTCACATGATTACTAGCAATAAGAATTCTCTCATGTCCACAAGAACTATTGGATCTACTCACAAGACATCATATGGATCATGATCAGTAGGTACAAATATATGATGAACAATTTGAACATAACAATCTTCCATTGATAAATCTCCTATGCATCAACTACAAGTTGTAATCAACACACATAAGTGCTCCTAGTTAGCAATCTGAGGTTGGATACAAAGATTGAACAAAAGGGATGAACTAGGATTTGGAGATGAGATGGTGCTGGTGAATATGTTGATGAAGATGATGATCCCATCAAATGAGCAGAGTGTTGGTGATGATGATGGCTTTGATTTACCCCTCCCGGAGGGATGTTTTCCCGGTAGAATTGCTCCACAGAGAGCAAAAGTGCTCCACCAAAGTTCTGCCACGCAGGAAACTGCGAAAATTCCTAAGGATTTTATATGGTTTTCTAAGGCAAATGAAATTTTATGACCAAAGGGCATCGAGAGAGGTGAGCCACTAGGACCCCACGCGGCCACCTAGCGTGACCACGGGTGGACCCACACCACCAGGTCGCATGTAGACCTAGTGGTCCCCTCTCACCCATCTTCTTGTGTATGGCTTCATATTTTCTGGAAATAATTAAGTAAAAATCCCCGCTACATTTGGAGCTTCAGAAAATTTCTTTTTATTTTGTTGTATTCTTGGTCCATATTTCCAGCAGTCCGAGAATTTCTCTCTCTTTGTATACCTTGCATTTTAAGAGAGAAAGGATGTTAGAATTGCATCATATTGTGAAACATATCATTTAAGTAGGATAAATTACGGTAGTAAATAGTGATGCAGAATGGACATATCACCCGAAAATGGCGCCAGAAAAATCTTAATGGTCAGCAAGTGTGCGGGGTTTAGATGTAGCCTTTTTGAAGTAAGAGTATAGATCCCACAGGGAGCACAAGAAATGGGCTTTATCCCTTATAGAGACTTGTGGAAATGTTCCTACAAGTTCGTTGTAGACGCAAAGCAAAATAAAGGTGAAATGTTCTATTGATTTTTAGTAGAGTGCGGGCGAAAGTAAATAACGAAAAAGAATTAACAGAGTGTAGCAAAGTAAATAAAGCGTTGAAAGCAACAGAGGATTAAAGTGTTCTTAGGGAGTCCAGAATTCCCATTGGTATGTGTCTAACATAACATATGCTATTGCATAGTTCTAAGTTGGATACTTGAGCTACTCTTGATGTTTGTAATTGGGTGGATCGATGTACAAAATACGTTCTACTCGAGGCAGACTTTGTACCATGCACGCCACTATCGTGGTTTCCCCTCTCTAGTTCTCACTATGTTAATTAAGGATTTCCCTGTGGATACGGACACAAGTCTTCTTCGTTACTTCCCTATAAATTGTGGAGGTGAGGTGGGGGGCTTTTACTATCACCTTGAATTACCTCAACATCCTACCTTTACAACAATAGTAATATGCTTCATGGCCATACAAGGAGGAAATGTTGAGTGGGGACCCTTCACAACATTCACGGAGGCTATTGAACCAAACATTCAATAGAGAATCACATATCCTTATAAGCGTTCCAGATCTTATACATACCAAGGTTCACCCATATCCTCGAGAACTAAGGGAAGTACTCATACATGGAGATGAAAAACATCATACCCGATAGCGGTGGTAAACATGAATGATAAATTCGAGTAATACACATAGGGATCACTAGGATTCAGTATTGCACCGAGGTGAAGATGGATGGTGATGAAGATGATTAATGTTGGCGTCTCCTCGCACAAGATGGTGTGATGGCGGACTCCTCCATGCCAATGCTCCCTCCACAAGCCTTCCGGAGGCTAGGGTTCTGTCTTCTGGAGGAGTTTTTGGTGGTTGTGGGCATCCAATTTCTGATTCAATCATGTGTGGGTAAAGTATTCGACCAGGCGGAGGCGGCGGCATGTGGTATGAGCGTGTGTGCCCGTACCAAGCGTCGTCTTGCGCTCTGGACTCCTCCACATGACTTCTTTCTTCTAGCAGTTGATTTATTCTTTTATGGCAATCATAGTTCACGTTTATTGATGTGATTTTATCACCATCTATTGGCAATCTTTCCTTAAACTCACAATGAATCATCTGAAAATGGTTTCTGACAAAAACAGGCACAAAGAGGTGCACAAGCGCGGTAAATCCGGAAAAACCTACTATGTAGGCACAAAACAAAGGGGGAAACATCATAAATTTTGACTCATCAACACACCATTGCAGTAGGACACCAAGCCGCTAGAAAGCGAGCACCTAGAGATGGACAACGTGAGGGCGGAACTGTTGTGCTGTAGTACCACCATGCTTAGGGCTAACCAACACAGATGTCATCACATTTGCACACGACAAACGGCTATGGGTGCCAAAACCTAGAATCTAACCCCCACCACGGTTGAGACGAGGATACCCGGCGCTAGCGAGGCCCGACTGCCCATCACGTGATGCCAGC